>NW_026558872.1:0-109041 GCF_026930045.1 Uloborus diversus | reverse complement strand
GTGGATTTCAAGTGCGGTTCGATTAAAAAAATATCCGTACAGCGAAATGCTAAATGCGGCTATGAGAGGTTTATTTGCGTTAAATGGACACGTTTGCAACAAAAATCAAGTCTCCAAGTCAAATGGTTCTCGAGATATGAGCCCTATTAACTTCAACGAAAATGCAGCAAAAGTCAAAATGAGGATTTCAAGTGCGGTTCGATTAAAAAAATATCCGTACAGCGAAATGCTAAATGCGGCTATGAGAGGTTTATTTGCGTTAAATGGACACGTTTGCAACAAAAATCAAGTCTCCAAGTCAAATGGTTCTCGAGATATGAGCCCTATTAACTTCAACGAAAATGCAGCAAAAGGCAAAATGAGGATTTCAAGTGCGGTTCGATTAAAAAAATATCCGTACAGCGAAATGCTAAATGCGGCTATGAGAGGTTTATTTGCGTTAAATGGACACGTTTGCAACAAAAATCAAGTTTCCAAGTCAAATGGTTCTCGAGATATGAGCCCTATTAACTTCAACGAAAATGCAGCAAAAGTCAAAATGAGGATTTCAAGTGCGGTTCGATTAAAAAAATATCCGTACAGCGAAATGCTAAATGCGGCTATGAGAGGTTTATTTGCGTTAAATGGACACGTTTGCAACAAAAATCAAGTCTCCAAGTCAAATGGTTCTCGAGATATGAGCCCTATTAACTTCAACGAAAATGCAGCAAAAGGCAAAATGAGGATTTTAAGTGCGGTTCGATTAAAAAAATATCCGTACAGCGAAATGCTAAATGCGAATATGAGAGGTTTATTTGCGTTAAATGGACACGTTTGCAACAAAAATCAAGTCTCCAAGTCAAATGGTTCTCGAGATTTGAGCCCTATTAACTTCAACGAAAATGCAGCAAAAGTCAAAATGAGGATTTCAAGTGCGGTTCGATTAAGAAAATATCCGAACGGCGAAATGCTAAATGCGGCTATGAGAGGTTTATATGCGTTAAATGGACACGTTTGCAACAAAAATCAAGTCTCCAAGTCAAATGGTTCTCGAGATATGAGCCCTATTAACTTCAACGAAAATGCAGCAAAAGGCAAAATGAGGATTTTAAGTGCGGTTCGATTAAAAAAATATCCGTACAGCGAAATGCTAAATGCGGCTATGAGAGGTTTATTTGCGTTAAATGGACACGTTTGCAACAAAAATCAAGTCTCCAAGTCAAATGGTTCTCGAGATATGAGCCCTATTAACTTCAACGAAAATGCAGCAAAAGTCAAAATGAGGATTTCAAGTGCGGTTCGATTAAAAAAAATATCCGTACAGCGAAATGCTAAATGCGGCTATGAGAGGTTTATTTGCGTTAAATGGACACGTTTGCAACAAAAATCAAGTCTCCAAGTCAAATGGTTCTCGAGATATGAGCCCTATTAACTTCAACGAAAATGCAGCAAAAGGCAAAATGAGGATTTTAAGTGCGGTTCGATTAAAAAAATATCCGTACAGCGAAATGCTAAATGCGAATATGAGAGGTTTATTTGCGTTAAATGGACACGTTTGCAACAAAAATCAAGTCTCCAAGTCAAATGGTTCTCGAGATTTGAGCCCTATTAACTTCAACGAAAATGCAGCAAAAGTCAAAATGAGGATTTCAAGTGCGGTTCGATTAAAAAAATATCCGAACGGCGAAATGCTAAATGCGGCTATGAGAGGTTTATATGCGTTAAATGGACACGTTTGCAACAAAAATCAAGTCTCCAAGTCAAATGGTTCTCGAGATATGAGCCATATTAACTTCAACGAAAATGCAGCAAAAGGCAAAATGAGGATTTTAAGTGCGGTTCGATTAAAAAAATATCCGTACAGCGAAATGCTAAATGCGGCTATGAGAGGTTTATTTGCGTTAAATGGACACGTTTGCAACAAAAATCAAGTCTCCAAGTCAAATGGTTCTCGAGATTTGAGCTCTATTAACTTTAACGAAAATGCAGCAAAAGTCAAAATGAGGATTTCAAGTGCGGTTCGATTAAAAAAATATCCGTACAGCGAAATGCTAAATGCGGCTATGAGAGGTTTATTTGCGTTAAATGGACACGTTTGCAACAAAAATCAAGTCTCCAAGTCAAATGGTTCTCGAGATATGAGCCCTATTAACTTCAACGAAAATGCAGCAAAAGTCAAAATGAGGATTTCAAGTCAGTCAGTCACTACGTCAGTCAGTACGTCAGTCTTTCAGTACGTCAGTCAGTACGACAGTCAGTACGTCAGTCAGTACGTCAGTCAGTCAGTCAGTACGTCAGTCAGTACGTCAGTCTATCAGTCACTCAGAACGTCAGTCAGTCAGTCAGTACATCAGTCAGTCAGTACGTCAGTCTGTCAGTACGTCAGTCTGTCAGTCAGTTAGTACCTCAGTCAGTCAGTACGTCAGTCAGTCCGTCAGTCCGTCAGTCAGTCAGTCTGTCAGTCAGTCCGTCAGTCAGTACGTCAGTCAGTCAGTCCGTCAGTCAGACAGTCAGTCCGTCAGTCAGACAGTACATCAGTCTGTCAGTACGTCAGTCTGTCAGTACGTCAGTACGTCAGTCACTACGTCAGTCAGTACGTCAGTCAGTCAATCAGTTCGTACGTCTGTCAGTACGTGAGTCAGTCCGTACGTCAGTCAGTCAGTACATCAGTCAGTCAGTACGTCAGTCTGTCAGCACGTCAGTCTGTCAGTACGTCAGTCTGTCACTCAGTCAGTACGTCAGTCGGTCAGTACGTCAGTTAGCCAGTACGTACGTCAGTCGGTCAGTCAGTACGTCAGAGAGGCAGTCAGTACGTACGTCAGTCAGTCAGTCAGTTCGTACATGAGTCAGTCCGTTATTCAGTACGTCAGTCAGTACGTCAGTACGTCAGTCAGTCCGTCCGTCAGTCAGTACGTCAGTCAGTACGTCAGTCAGTACGTCAGCCAGTCATTCCGTCAGTCAGTACATCAGTCAGTACGTCAGTCAGTCCGTCCGTCAGTCAGTACGTCAGTCAGTCAGTCAGTAAGTAAGTACGTCAGTCAGTACGTCAGTCAGTCTGTCCGTCAGTCAGTACGTCAGTCAGTCAGTCCGTCAGTCAGTACATCAGTCAGTCAGTACGTCAGTCTGTCAGTAGGTCAGTACATCAGTCAGTAAGTAAGTCAGTCAGTACGTCAGCCAGTCAGTCCGTCAGTCAGTACATCAGTCAGTACGTCAGTCAGTCAGTTCGTCAGTCAGTAAATCCGTCAGTCAGTAAGTACATCAGTCAGTAAGTACGTCAGTCAGTCATTCCGTCAGTCAGTACGGTAGTCAGTCTGTCCGTCAGTCAGTAAATCAGTCAGTCAGTCAGTCAGTACGTCAGTCAGTCAGTCAGTACGTCCGTCAGTCAGTACGTCCGTCAGTCAGTACGTCAGTCTGTCAGTACATCAGTCAGGCAGTACTTCAGTCTGTCAGTACGTCAGTCTGTCAGTACATCAGTCAGTCAGTCAGTACGTCAGTCTGTCAGTCCGTCAGTCAGTACGTCAGTCAGTACGTCAGTCAGCCAGTCAGTACGTCAGTCTGTCAGTACGTCAGTCTGTCAGTAAGTCAGTTAGTCAGTCAGTACGTCAGTCATTCAGTCAGTCAGTACGTCAGTCAGTCAGTACGTCAGTCAGTATGTCAGTCAGTCAGTCAGTTCTTCCGTCAGTCAGTACGTCAGTCAGTCAGTACGTCAGTCAGTCAGTCAGTCAGTCAGTACGTCAGTCAGTCAGTCAGTCAGTCAGTCAATACGTCAGTCAGTCCGTCAGTCAGTACGTCAGTCTGTCAGTACGTCAGTCAGTACGTCAGTCAGTTAGTCAGTCAGTACGTCAGTCAGTACGTCAGTCAGTCAATCATTCATTACGTCAGTCAGTACGTCAGTCAGTAAGTACGTCAGTCATTCAGTCAGTCAGTACGTCAGTCAGTATGTCAGTCAGTCAGTTCTTCCGTCAGTCAGTACGTCAGTCAGTCAGTACGTCAGTCCGCCAGAGTCAGCATGTCAGTCAGTACGTCAGTCAGTCATTCAGTACGTCAGTCAGTCAATCATTCAGTACGTCAGTCAGTACGTCAGTCTGTCAGTACGTCAGTCAGTACGTCAGTCAGGTACTCAGTCAGTACGTCAGTCAGTACGACAGTCAGTACGTCAGTCAGTACGTCAGTCAGTCAGTCAGTACGTCAGTCAGTACGTCAGTCTATCAGTCACTCAGAACGTCAGTCAGTCAGTCAGTACATCAGTCAGTCAGTACGTCAGTCTGTCAGTACGTCAGTGTGTCAGTCAGTTAGTACGTCAGTCAGTCAGTACGTCAGTCAGTCCGTCAGTCCGTCAGTCAGTCAGTCTGTCAGTCAGTCCGTCAGTCAGTACGTCAGTCAGTCAGTCCGTCAGTCAGACAGTCAGTACGCCAGTCAGTCAGTACATCAGTCTGTCAGTACGTCAGTCTGTCAGTACGTCAGTACGTCAGTCACTACGTCAGTCAGTACGTCAGTCAGTCAGTCAGTTCGTACGTCTGTCAGTACGTGAGTCAGTCCGTACGTCAGTCAGTCAGTACATCAGTCAGTCAGTACGTCAGTCTGTCAGCACGTCAGTCTGTCAGTACGTCAGTCTGTCACTCAGTCAGTACGTCAGTCGGTCAGTACGTCAGTTAGCCAGTACGTACGTCAGTCGGTAGGTCAGTACGTCAGAGAGGCAGTCAGTACGTACGTCAGTCAGTCAGTCAGTTCGTACATGAGTCAGTCCGTTATTCAGTACGTCAGTCAGTACGTCAGTACGTCAGTCAGTCCGTCCGTCAGTCAGTACGTCAGTCAGTACGTCAGCCAGTCATTCCGTCAGTCAGTACATCAGTCAGTACGTCAGTCAGTCCGTCCGTCAGTCAGTACGTCAGTCAGTCAGTCAGTCAGTAAGTAAGTACGTCAGTCAGTACGTCAGTCAGTCTGTCCGTCAGTCAGTACGTCAGTCAGTCAGTCCGTCAGTCAGTACATCAGTCAGTCAGTACGTCAGTCTGTCAGTAGGTCAGTACATCAGTCAGTAAGTAAGTCAGTCAGTACGTCAGCCAGTCAGTCCGTCAGTCAGTACATCAGTCAGTACGTCAGTCAGTCAGTTCGTCAGTCAGTAAATCCGTCAGTCAGTAAGTACGTCAGTCAGTAAGTACGTCAGTCAGTCTGTCCGTCAGTCAGTACGTCAGTCAGTCATTCCGTCAGTCAGTACGTTAGTCAGTCTGTCCGTCAGTCAGTAAATCAGTCAGTCAGTCAGTCAGTACGTCAGTCAGTACGTCAGTCAGTCAGTCAGTACGTCCGTCAGTCAGTACGTCCGTCAGTCAGTACGTCAGTCTGTCAGTACATCAGTCAGGCAGTACTTCAGTCTGTCAGTACGTCAGTCTGTCAGTACATCAGTCAGTCAGTACGTCAGTCTGTCAGTCCGTCAGTCAGTACGTCAGTCAGTACGTCAGTCAGCCAGTCAGTACGTCAGTCTGTCAGTACGTCAGTCTGTCAGTAAGTCAGTCAGTCTGTCAGTACGTCAGTCAGTCAGTCAGTACGTCAGTCATTCAGTCAGTCAGTACGTCAGTCAGTCAGTACGTCAGTCAGTATGTCAGTCAGTCAGTCAGTTCTTCCGTCAGTCAGTACGTCAGTCAGTCAGTACGTCAGTCAGTCAGTACGTCAGTCAGTCAGTCAGTCAGTCAGTCAATACGTCAGTCAGTCCGTCAGTCAGTACGTCAGTCTGTCAGTACGTCAGTCAGTACGTCAGTCAGTTAGTCAGTCAGTACGGCAGTCAGTACGTCAGTCAGTCAATCATTCATTACGTCAGTCAGTACGTCAGTCAGTAAGTACGTCAGTCATTCAGTCAGTAAGTACGTCAGTCAGTCAGTACGTCAGTCAGTATGTCAGTCAGTACGTCAGTCAGTCAGTACGTCAGTCCGCCAGAGTCAGCATGTCAGTCAGTACGTCAGTCAGTCAGTCAGTACGTCAGTCAGTCAATCATTCAGTACGTCAGTCAGTACGTCAGTCTGTCAGTACGTCAGTCAGTACGTCAGTCAGTTACTCAGTCAGTACGACAGTCAGTACGTCAGTCAGTACGTCAGTCAGTCAGTCAGTACGTCAGTCAGTACGTCAGTCTATCTGTCACTCAGAACGTCAGTCAGTCAGTCAGTACATCAGTCAGTCAGTACGTCAGTCTGTCAGTACGTCAGTCTGTCAGTCAGTTAGTACGTCAGTCAGTCAGTACGTCAGTCAGTCCGTCAGTCCGTCAGTCAGTCAGTCTGTCAGTCAGTCCGTCAGTCAGTACGTCAGTCAGTCAGTCCGTCAGTCAGACAGTCAGTACGCCAGTCAGTCAGTACATCAGTCTGTCAGTACGTCAGTCTGTCAGCACGTCAGTCTGTCATTACGTCAGTCTGTCACTCAGTCAGTACGTCAGTCGGTCAGTACGTCAGTTAGCCAGTACGTACGTCAGTCGGTCAGTCAGTACGTCAGAGAGGCAGTCAGTACGTACGTCAGTCAGTCAGTCAGTTCGTACATGAGTCAGTCCGTTATTCAGTACGTCAGTCAGTACGTCAGTACGTCAGTCAGTCCGTCCGTCAGTCAGTACGTCAGTCAGTACGTCAGCCAGTCATTCCGTCAGTCAGTACATCAGTCAGTACGTCAGTCAGTCCGTCCGTCAGTCAGTACGTCAGTCAGTCAGTCAGTCAGTAAGTAAGTACGTCAGTCAGTACGTCAGTCAGTCTGTCCGTCAGTCAGTACGTCAGTCAGTCAGTCCGTCAGTCAGTACATCAGACAGTCAGTACGTCAGTCTGTCAGTAGGTCAGTACATCAGTCAGTAAGTAAGTCAGTCAGTACGTCAGCCAGTCAGTCCGTCAGTCAGTACATCAGTCAGTACGTCAGTCAGTCAGTTCGTCAGTCAGTAAATCCGTCAGTCAGTAAGTACGTCAGTCAGTAAGTACGTCAGTCAGCCTGTCCGTCAGTCAGTACGTCAGTCAGTCATTCCGTCAGTCAGTACGTTAGTCAGTCTGTCCGTCAGTCAGTAAATCAGTCAGTCAGTCAGTCAGTACGTCAGTCAGTACGTCAGTCAGTCAGTCAGTACGTCCGTCAGTCAGTACGTCAGTCTGTCAGTACATCAGTCAGGCAGTACTTCAGTCTGTCAGTACGTCAGTCTGTCAGTACATCAGTCAGTCAGTACGTCAGTCTGTCAGTCCGTCAGTCAGTACGTCAGTCAGTACGTCAGTCAGCCAGTCAGTACGTCAGTCTGTCAGTACGTCAGTCTGTCAGTAAGTCAGTCAGTCTGTCAGTACGTCAGTCAGTCAGTCAGTACGTCAGTCATTCAGTCAGTCAGTACGTCAGTCAGTCAGTACGTCAGTCAGTATGTCAGTCAGTCAGTCAGTTCTTCCGTCAGTCAGTACGTCAGTCAGTCAGTACGTCAGTCAGTCAGTCAGTCAGTCAGTACGTCAGTCAGTCAGTCAGTCAGTCAGTCAATACGTCAGTCAGTCCGTCAGTCAGTACGTCAGTCTGTCAGTACGTCAGTCAGTACGTCAGTCAGTTAGTCAGTCAGTACGTCAGTCAGTACGTCAGTCAGTCAATCATTCATTACGTCAGTCAGTACGTCAGTCAGTAAGTACGTCAGTCATTCAGTCAGTCAGTACGTCAGTCAGTATGTCAGTCAGTCAGTTCTTCCGTCAGTCAGTACGTCAGTCAGTCAGTACGTCAGTCCGCCAGAGTCAGCATGTCAGTCAGTACGTCAGTCAGTCATTCAGTACGTCAGTCAGTACGTCAGTCTGTCAGTACGTCAGTCAGTACGTCAGTCAGGTACTCAGTCAGTACGTCAGTCAGTACGACAGTCAGTACGTCAATCAGTACGTCAGTCAGTCAGTCAGTACGTCAGTCAGTACGTCAGTCTATCAGTCACTCAGAACGTCAGTCAGTCAGTCAGTACATCAGTCAGTCAGTACGTCAGTCTGTCAGTACGTCAGTCTGTCAGTCAGTTAGTACGTCAGTCAGTCAGTACGTCAGTCAGTCCGTCAGTCCGTCAGTCAGTCAGTCTGTCAGTCAGTCCGTCAGTCAGTACGTCAGTCAGTCAGTCCGTCAGTCAGACAGTCAGTACGCCAGTCAGTCAGTACATCAGTCTGTCAGTACGTCAGTCTGTCAGTACGTCAGTACGTCAGTCACTACGTCAGTCAGTACGTCAGTCAGTCAGTCAGTTCGTACGTCTGTCAGTACGTGAGTCAGTCCGTACGTCAGTCAGTCAGTACATCAGTCAGTCAGTACGTCAGTCTGTCAGCACGTCAGTCTGTCAGTACGTCAGTCTGTCACTCAGTCAGTACGTCAGTCGGTCAGTACGTCAGTTAGCCAGAACGTACGTCAGTCGGTAGGTCAGTACGTCAGAGAGGCAGTCAGTACGTACGTCAGTCAGTCAGTCAGTTCGTACATGAGTCAGTCCGTTATTCAGTACGTCAGTCAGTACGTCAGTACGTCAGTCAGTCCGTCCGTCAGTCAGTACGTCAGTCAGTACGTCAGCCAGTCATTCCGTCAGACAGTACATCAGTCAGTACGTCAGTCAGTCCGTCCGTCAGTCAGTACGTCAGTCAGTCAGTCAGTCAGTAAGTAAGTACGTCAGTCAGTACGTCAGTCAGTCTGTCCGTCAGTCAGTACGTCAGTCAGTCAGTCCGTCAGTCAGTACATCAGTCAGTCAGTACGTCAGTCTGTCAGTAGGTCAGTACATCAGTCAGTAAGTAAGTCAGTCAGTACGTCAGCCAGTGAGTCCGTCAGTCAGTACATCAGTCAGTACGTCAGTCAGTCAGTAAGTACGTCAGTCAGTAAGTACGTCAGTCAGTCTGTCCGTCAGTCAGTACGTCAGTCAGTCAGTACGTCAGTCAGTCCGTCAGTCCGTCAGTCAGTCAGTCTGTCAGTCAGTCCGTCAGTCAGTACGTCAGTCAGTCAGTCCGTCAGTCAGACAGTCAGTACGCCAGTCAGTCAGTACATCAGTCTGTCAGTACGTCAGTCTGTCAGCACGTCAGTCTGTCATTACGTCAGTGTGTCACTCAGTCAGTACGTCAGTCGGTCAGTACGTCAGTTAGCCAGTACGTACGTCAGTCGGTCAGTCAGTACGTCAGAGAGGCAGTCAGTACGTACGTCAGTCAGTCAGTCAGTTCGTACATGAGTCAGTCCGTTATTCAGTACGTCAGTCAGTACGTCAGTACGTCAGTCAGTCCGTCCGTCAGTCAGTACGTCAGTCAGTACGTCAGCCAGTCATTCCGTCAGTCAGTACATGAGTCAGTACGTCAGTCAGTCCGTCCGTCAGTCAGTACGTCAGTCAGTCAGTCAGTCAGTAAGTAAGTACGTCAGTCAGTACGTCAGTCAGTCTGTCCGTCAGTCAGTACGTCAGTCAGTCAGTCCGTCAGTCAGTACATCAGTCAGTCAGTACGTCAGTCTGTCAGTAGGTCAGTACATCAGTCAGTAAGTAAGTCAGTCAGTACGTCAGCCAGTCAGTCCGTCAGTCAGTACATCAGTCAGTACGTCAGTCAGTCAGTTCGTCAGTCAGTAAATCCGTCAGTCAGTAAGTACGTCAGTCAGTAAGTACGTCAGTCAGTCTGTCCGTCAGTCAGTACGTCAGTCAGTCATTCCGTCAGTCAGTACGTTAGTCAGTCTGTCCGTCAGTCAGTAAATCAGTCAGTCAGTCAGTCAGTACGTCAGTCTGTACGTCAGTCAGTCAGTCAGTACGTCCGTCAGTCAGTACGTCCGTCAGTCAGTACGTCCGTCAGTCAGTACGTCAGTCTGTCAGTACATCAGTCAGGCAGTACTTCAGTCTGTCAGTACGTCAGTCTGTCAGTACATCAGTCAGTCAGTACGTCAGTCTGTAAGTCTGTCAGTCAGTACGTCAGTCAGTACGTCAGTCAGCCAGTCAGTACGTCAGTCTGTCAGTACGTCAGTCTGTCAGTAAGTCAGTCAGTCTGTCAGTACGTCAGTCAGTCAGTCAGTACGTCAGTCATTCAGTCAGTCAGTACGTCAGTCAGTCAGTACGTCAGTCAGTATGTCAGTCAGTCAGTCAGTTCTTCCGTCAGTCAGTACGTCAGTCAGTCAGTACGTCAGTCAGTCAGTACGTCAGTCAGTCAGTACGTCAGTCAGTCAGTCAGTCAGTCAGTCAATACGTCAGTCAGTCCGTCAGTCAGTACGTCAGTCTGTCAGTACGTCAGTCAGTACGTCAGTCAGTTAGTCAGTCAGTTAGTCAGTCAGTACGTCAGTCAGTCAATCATTCATTACGTCAGTCAGTACGTCAGTCAGTAAGTACGTCAGTCATTCAGTCAGTCAGTACGTCAGTCAGTCAGTACGTCAGTCAGTATGTCAGTCAGTCAGTTCTTCCGTCAGTCAGTACGTCAGTCAGTCAGTACGTCAGTCCGCCAGAGTCAGCATGTCAGTCAGTACGTCAGTCAGTCAGTCAGTACGTCAGTCAGTCAATCATTCAGTACGTCAGTCAGTACGTCAGTCTGTCAGTACGTCAGTCAGTACGTCAGTCAGTTACTCAGTCAGTACGTTAGTCACTACGTCAGTCAGTACTCAGTCAGTCAATCATTCAGTACGTCAGTCAGTAAGTACGTCAGTACGTCAGTCAGTACGACAGTCAGTACGTCAGTCAGTACGTCAGTCAGTACGTCAGTCAGTCAGTCAGTCACTACGTCCGTCAGTCAGTCAGTCAGTACGTCAGTCAGTCAGTCAGTACGTCAGTCAGTCAGACCGTCAGTTAGTCAGTCAGTCCGTCAGTCAGTCAGTCTGTCAGTCAGTCCGTCAGTCAGTACGTCAGTCAGTCAGTCCGTCAGTCAGACAGTCAGTACGCCAGTCAGTCAGTACATCAGTCTGTCAGTACGTCAGTCTGTCAGCACGTCAGTCTGTCATTACGTCAGTGTGTCACTCAGTCAGTACGTCAGTCGGTCAGTACGTCAGTTAGCCAGTACGTACGTCAGTCGGTCAGTCAGTACGTCAGAGAGGCAGTCAGTACGTACGTCAGTCAGTCAGTCAGTTCGTACATGAGTCAGTCCGTTATTCAGTACGTCAGTCAGTACGTCAGTACGTCAGTCAGTCCGTCCGTCAGTCAGTACGTCAGTCAGTACGTCAGCCAGTCATTCCGTCAGTCAGTACATGAGTCAGTACGTCAGTCAGTCCGTCCGTCAGTCAGTACGTCAGTCAGTCAGTCAGTCAGTAAGTAAGTACGTCAGTCAGTACGTCAGTCAGTCTGTCCGTCAGTCAGTACGTCAGTCAGTCAGTCCGTCAGTCAGTACATCAGTCAGTCAGTACGTCAGTCTGTCAGTAGGTCAGTACATCAGTCAGTAAGTAAGTCAGTCAGTACGTCAGCCAGTCAGTCCGTCAGTCAGTACATCAGTCAGTACGTCAGTCAGTCAGTTCGTCAGTCAGTAAATCCGTCAGTCAGTAAGTACGTCAGTCAGTAAGTACGTCAGTCAGTCTGTCCGTCAGTCAGTACGTCAGTCAGTCATTCCGTCAGTCAGTACGTTAGTCAGTCTGTCCGTCAGTCAGTAAATCAGTCAGTCAGTCAGTCAGTACGTCAGTCTGTACGTCAGTCAGTCAGTCAGTACGTCCGTCAGTCAGTACGTCCGTCAGTCAGTACGTCCGTCAGTCAGTACGTCAGTCTGTCAGTACATCAGTCAGGCAGTACTTCAGTCTGTCAGTACGTCAGTCTGTCAGTACATCAGTCAGACAGTACGTCAGTCTGTAAGTCTGTCAGTCAGTACGTCAGTCAGTACGTCAGTCAGCCAGTCAGTACGTCAGTCTGTCAGTACGTCAGTCTGTCAGTAAGTCAGTCAGTCTGTCAGTACGTCAGTCAGTCAGTCAGTACGTCAGTCATTCAGTCAGTCAGTACGTCAGTCAGTCAGTACGTCAGTCAGTATGTCAGTCAGTCAGTCAGTTCTTCCGTCAGTCAGTACGTCAGTCAGTCAGTACGTCAGTCAGTCAGTACGTCAGTCAGTCAGTACGTCAGTCAGTCAGTCAGTCAGTCAGTCAATACGTCAGTCAGTCCGTCAGTCAGTACGTCAGTCTGTCAGTACGTCAGTCAGTACGTCAGTCAGTTAGTCAGTCAGTACGTCAGTCAGTACGTCAGTCAGTCAATCATTCATTACGTCAGTCAGTACGTCAGTCAGTAAGTACGTCAGTCATTCAGTCAGTCAGTACGTCAGTCAGTCAGTACGTCAGTCAGTATGTCAGTCAGTCAGTTCTTCCGTCAGTCAGTACGTCAGTCAGTCAGTACGTCAGTCCGCCAGAGTCAGCATGTCAGTCAGTACGTCAGTCAGTCAGTCAGTACGTCAGTCAGTCAATCATTCAGTACGTCAGTCAGTACGTCAGTCTGTCAGTACGTCAGTCAGTACGTCAGTCAGTTACTCAGTCAGTACGTTAGTCACTACGTCAGTCAGTACGTCAGTCAGTCAATCATTCAGTACGTCAGTCAGTAAGTACGTCAGTACGTCAGTCAGTACGACAGTCAGTACGTCAGTCAGTACGTCAGTCAGTACGTCAGTCAGTCAGTCAGTCACTACGTCCGTCAGTCAGTCAGTCAGTACGTCAGTCAGTCAGTCAGTACGTCAGTCAGTCAGACCGTCAGTTAGTCAGTCAGTACGTCAAACAGTCAGACCGTCAGTTAGACAGTCAGTACGTCAGTTAGTCAGTCCGTCAGTCAGTACATCAGTCAGTACGTCAGTCAGCACGTCACTCAGTCAGTCAGTCAGTCAGTCAGTACGTCCGTCAGTCAGTACGTCCGTCAGTCAGTCAGTACGTCAGTCAGTCAGTCCGTCAGTCAGTACATCAGTCAGTACGTCAGTCAGTCCGTCCGTCAGTCAGTACGTCAGTCAGTCAGTCCGTCAGTCACTACGTCAGTCAGTCAATCATTCAGTACGTCAATCAGTAAGTACGTCAGTCATTCAGTCAGTCAGTACGTCAGTCAGTCAGTACGTCAGTCAGTATGTCAGTCAGTCAGTTCTTCCATCAGTCAGTACGTCAGTCAGTCAGTACGTCAGTCAGTCTGTCAGTCAGTCAGTACGTCAGTCAGTCAGTCAGTACGTCAGTCAGTCAGTCATTACGTCAGTCAATACGTCAGTCAGTCCGTCAGTCAGTACGTCAGTCTGTCAGTACGTCAGTCAGTACGTCAGTCAGTTAGTCAGTCAGTACGTCAGTCAGTACGTCAGTCAGTACGTCAGTCAGTCAATCATTCATTACGTCAGTCAGTACGTCAGTCAGTAAGTACGTCAGTCATTCAGTCAGTCAGTACATCAGTCAGTCAGTACGTCAGTCAGTATGTCAGTCAGTCAGTTCTTCCGTCAGTCAGTAAGTCAGTCAGTACGTCAGTCCGCCAGAGTCAGCATGTCAGTCAGTACGTCAGTCAGTCAATCATTCAGTACGTCAGTCAGTACGTCAGTCTGTCAGTACGTCAGTCATTCAGTCAGTTAGTACGTCAGTCAGTCAGTACGTCAGTCTGTCCGTCAGTCCGTCAGTCAGTCCGTCAGTCAGTACGTCAGTCAGTCAGTCCGTCAGTCAGACAGTCAGTACGCCAGTCAGTCAGTACATCAGTATGTCAGTACGTCAGTCTGTCAGTACGTCAGTACGTCAGTCACTACGTCAGTCAGTACGTCAGTCAGTCAGTCAGTTCGTACGTCTGTCAGTACGTGAGTCAGTCCGTACGTCAGTCAGTCAGCACGTCAGTCTGTCAGTACGTCAGTCTGTCACTCAGTCAGTACGTCAGTCGGTCAGTACGTCAGTTAGCCAGTACGTAGGTCAGTCGGTCAGTCAGTACGTCAGAGAGGCAGTCAGTACGTACGTCAGTCAGTCAGTCAGTTCGTACATGAGTCAGTCCGTTATTCAGTACGTCAGTCAGTACGTCAGTACGTCAGTCAGTCCGTCCGTCAGTCAGTACGTCAGTCAGTACGTCAGTCAGTCAGTACGTCAGTCAGTATGTCAGTCAGTCAGTCAGTCAGACAGTTCTTCCGTCAGTCAGTACGTCAGTCAGTCAGTCAGTTCGTCAGTCAGTCAGTCAGTCAGTCAGTCAAGACGTCAGTCAGTCCGTCAGTCAGTACGTCAGTCTGTCAGTACGTCAGTCAGTCGTCAGTCAGTCAGCAAGTCAGTCAGCACGTCAGTCAGTACGTCACTCAGTCAGTCAGTCCGTCAGTCAGTACGTCACTCAGTACGTCAGTCAGTAAGTTAGTACGTCAGTCAGTCAGTACGTCAGTCAGTCCGTCAGTCAGTACGTAAGTCAGTCAGTCCGTCAGTCAGTACGACAGTCAGTCCGTCAGTCAGTACAGCCGTCAGTCAGTACGTCAGTCAGTACGGCAGTCAGTCAGTCAGTACGTCAGTCCATCGGTCAGTCAGTACGTCAGTCTGTCAGTAGGTCAGTACATCAGTCAGTCAGTACGTCAGTCAGTACGTCAGCCAGTCAGTCCGTCAGTCAGTACATCAGTCAGTACGTCAGTCAGTCCGTCCGTCAGTCAGTACGTCAGTCTGTCAGTACGTCAGTCAGTACGTCAGTCAGTCAGTCAGTCACTACGTCAGTCAGTACGTCAGTCAGTCAATCATTCAGTACGTCAGTCAGTAAGTACGTCAGTACGTCAGTCAGTACGACAGTCAGTCCGTCAGTCCGTCAGTCAGTCAGTCTGTCAGTCAGTCCATCAGTCCGTCAGTCAGTACGTCAGTCAGTCAGTCCGTCAGTCAGTCAGTCAGTACGTCAGTCAGTCAGTCAGTACGTCAGTCAGTCAGACCGTCAGTTAGTCAGTCAGTACGTCAAACAGTCAGACCGTCAGTTAGACAGTCAGTACGTCAGTTAGTCAGTCCGTCAGTCAGTACATCAGTCAGTACGTCAGTCAGCACGTCACTCAGTCAGTCAGTCAGTCAGTCAGTACGTCCGTCAGTCAGTACGTCCGTCAGTCAGTCAGTACGTCAGTCAGTCAATCCGTCAGTCAGTACATCAGTCAGTACGTCAGTCAGTCCGTCCGTCAGTCAGTACGTCAGTCAGTCAGTCCGTCAGTCAGTCAGTCCGTCAGTCACTACGTCAGTCAGTCAATCATTCAGTACGTCAATCAGTAAGTACGTCAGTCATTCAGCCAGTCAGTACGTCAGTCAGTCAGTACATCAGTCAGTATGTCAGTCAGTCAGTTCTTCCGTCAGTCAGTACGTCAGTCAGTCAGTCCGTCAGTCAGTCAGTCAGTCAGTCAGTACGTCAGTCAGTCAGTACGTCAAACAGTCAGACCGTCAGTTAGACCGTCAGTACGTCAGTTAGTCAGTCCGTCAGTCAGTACATCAGTCAGTACATCAGTCAGCACGTCACTCAGTCAGTCAGTCAGTCAGTCAGTACGTCCGTCAGTCAGTACGTCCGTCAGTCAGTCAGTACGTCAGTCAGTCAGTCCGTCAGTCAGTACGTCAGTCAGTACGTCAGTCAGTCCGTCCGTCAGTCAGTACGTCAGTCAGTCAGTCCGTCAGTCACTACGTCAGTCAGTCAATCATTCAGTACGTCAATCAGTAAGTACGTCAGTCATTCAGTCAGTCAGTACGTCAGTCAGTCAGTACGTCAGTCAGTATGTCAGTCAGTCAGTACGTCAGTCAGTACGTCAGTCAGTCAGTCCGTCAGTCAGTACATCAGTCATTCAGTACGTCAGTCTGTCAGTACGTCAGTCAGTCAGTCCGTACGTCAGCACGCCAGTCAGTACGTCAGTCAGTCAGTCAGTACGTCAGTCAGTCCGTCAGACACTCAGCATGTCAGTCAGTACGTCAGTCAGTCAATCATTCAGTACGTTAGTCAGTACGTCAGTCAGTACGTCAGTCTGTCAGTACGTCAGTCAGTTACTCAGTCACTACGTCAGTCAGTACGTCAGTCAGTACGTCAGTCAGTCAATCATTCAGTACGTCAGTCAGTACGTCAGTCAGTATGTACGTCAGTACGTCAGTCAGTACGACAGTCAGTACGTCAGTCAGTACGTCAGTCAGTCAGTCAGTACGTCAGTCAGTACGTCAGTTAGTACGTCAGTCTGTCAGTACGTCAGTCAGTACGTCAGTCAGTCAGTCAGTCACTACGTCAGTGAGTACGTCAGTCAGTCAATCATTCAGTACGTCAGTCAGTAAATACGTCAGTACGTCAGTCAGTACGACAGTCAGTACGTCAGTCAGTACGTCAATCAGTATGTCAGTCAGTACGTCAGTCTGTCAGTACGTCAGTCAGTACGTCAGTCAGTCAGTAAGTACGTCAGTCAGTAAGTACGTCAGTCAGTCTGTCCGTCAGTCAGTACGTCAGTCAGTCAGTCCGTCAGTCAGTACGTCAGTCAGTACGTAAGTCAGTCAATCAGTACGTCAGTCACTCAGTACGTCAGTCAGTCAGCACGTCAGTCAGCACGTCACTCAGTACGTCAGGTAGTCAGTCAGTCCGTCATTCAGTACTTCACTCAGTACGTCAGTCAGTAAGTCAGTACGTCAGTCAGTCAGTCAGTCCGTCGGTCAGTACATCAGTCAGTCAGTACGTCAGTACGTTAGTGAGTACGTCAGTGAGTACGTCAGTCAGTCAGTCAGGACGTCAGTCAGTCAGTCCGTCGATCTGTACATCAGTCAGTCAGTACGTCAGTCTGTCAGTACGTCAGTACGTCAGTCAGTACGTCAGTCAGTCAGTCAGTCACTACGTCAGTCAGTATGTCAGTCAGTACGTCAGTCTGTCAGTACGTCAGTCAGTACGTCAGTCAGTCAGTCAGTCACTACGTCAGTCAGTACATCAGTCTTTCAGTACGTCAGTCAGTACGACAGTCAGTACGTCAGTCAGTCAGTCAGTACGTCAGTCAGTACGTCAGTCAGTACGTCAGTCTATCAGTCACTCAGAACGTCAGTCAGTCAGTCAGTACATCAGTCAGTCAGTTAGTACGTCAGTCAATCCGTCAGTCAGTCAGTCCATCAGTCAGTCAGTACGTCAGTCTGTCAGTACGTCAGTTTGTCAGTCAGTTAGTACGTCAGTCAGTCAGTACGTCAGTCAGTACGCCAGTCAGTCCGTCAGTCCGTCAGTCCGTCAGTCCGTCAGTCTGTCAGTCAGTCCGTCAGTCCGTCAGTCGGTACGTCAGTCAGTCAGTCCGTCAGTCAGTCAGTCAGTCAGTCAATACGTCAGTCAGTCAGTACGTCAAACAGTCAGACCGTCAGTTAGACCAACAGTACGTCAGTTAGTCAGTCCGTCAGTCAGTACATCAGTCAGTACATCAGTCAGCACGTCACTCAGTCAGTCAGTCAGTCAGTCAGTACGTCCGTCAGTCAGTCAGTACGTCAGTCAGTCAGTCCGTCAGTCAGTACATCAGTCAGTACGTCAGTCAGTCCGTCCGTCAGTCAGTACGTCAGTCAGTCAGTCCGTCAGTCACTACGTCAGTCAGTCAATCATTCAGTACGTCAATCAGTAAGTACGTCAGTCATTCAGTCAGTCAGTACGTCAGTCAGTATGTCAGTCAGTCAGTTCTTCTATCAGTCAGTACGTCAGTCAGTCAGTACGTCAGTCAGTACGTCAGTCAGTCAGTCCGTCAGTCAGTACATCAGTCATTCAGTACGTCAGTCTGTCAGTACGTCAGTCAGTCAGTCAGTACGTCAGCACGCCAGTCAGTACGTCAGTCAGTCAGTCAGTACGTCAGTCAGTCAGTCAGTACGTCAGTCAGTCCGTCAGACACTCAGCATGTCAGTCAGTACGTCAGTCAGTCAATCATTCAGTACGTTAGTCAGTACGTCAGTCAGTTACTCAGTCACTACGTCAGTCAGTACGTCAGTCAGTCAATCATTCAGTACGTCAGTCAGTACATCAGTCAGTAAGTACGTCAGTACGTCAGTCAGTACGACAGTCAGTACGTCAGTCAGTACGTCAGTCAGTCAGTCAGTACGTCAGTCAGTACGTCAGTTAGTACGTCAGTCTGTCAGTACGTCAGTCAGTACGTCAGTCAGTCAGTCAGTCACTACGTCAGTGAGTACGTCAGTCAGTCAATCATTCAGTACGTCAGTCAGTAAATACGTCAGTACGTCAGTCAGTACGACAGTCAGTACGTCAGTCAGTACGTCAATCAGTATGTCAGTCAGTACGTCAGTCTGTCAGTACGTCAGTCTGTCAGTACGTCAGTCAGTACGTCAGTCAGTCAGTAAGTACGTCAGTCAGTAAGTACGTCAGTCAGTCTGTCCGTCAGTCAGTACGTCAGTCAGTACGTAAGTCAGTCAATCAGTACGTCAGTCACTCAGTACGTCAGTCAGTCAGCACGTCAGTCAGCACGTCACTCAGTACGTCAGGTAGTCAGTCAGTCCGTCATTCAGTACTTAACTCAGTACGTCAGTCAGTAAGTCAGTACGTCAGTCAGTCAGTCAGTCCGTCGGTCAGTACATCAGTCAGTCAGTACGTCAGTACGTTAGTGAGTACGTCAGTGAGTACGTCAGTCAGTCAGTCAGGACGTCAGTCAGTCAGTCCGTCGATCTGTACATCAGTCAGTCAGTCTGTCAGTCTGTCAGTACGTCAGTACGTCAGTCAGTACGTCAGTTAGTACGTCAGTCAGTCAGTACGTCAGTCAGTACGTCGGTCAGTTCGTACGTCAGTCAGTCAGTCATTCATTACGTCAGTAAGTACGTCAGTCAGTCAGTGAGTCAGTCATTACGTCAGTCAGTCAGTCAGTCCGTCTGTCAGTACGTCAGTCAGTACGTAAGTCAGTCAATCAGTACGTCAGTCACTACGTCAGTCAGTCAGTCACTCAGTACGTCAGTCAGTCAGCACGTCAGTCAGCACGTCAGTCAGTACGTCACTCAGTCAGTCAGTCCGTCAGTCAGTACGTCACTCAGTACGTCAGTCAGTAAGTTAGTACGTCAGTCAGTCAGTACGTCAGACAGTCCGTCAGTCAGTACGTAAGTCAGTCAGTCCGTCAGTCAGTACGACAGTCAGTCCGTCAGTCAGTACAGCCGTCAGTCAGTACGTCAGTCACTACGTCAGTCACTCAGTACGTCAGTCAGTACATCAGTCAGTCCGTCAGTAAGTACGTCAGACAGTCAGTCAGTCAGTCCGTCGGTCAGTACATCAGTCAGTCAGTACGTCAGTCTGTCAGTACGTCAGTACATCAGTCTGTCAGTACGTCAGTCAGTACGGCAGTCAGTCAGTCAGTACGTCAGTCCATCGGTCAGTCAGTACGTCAGTCAGTCAGTCAGTACGTCAGTCCGTCAGTCAGTACATCAGTCAGTACGTCAGTCAGTCCGTCCGTCAGTCAGTACGTCAGTCAGTCAGTCCGTCACTCACTACGTCAGTCAGTCAATCATTCAGTCAGTCAGTACGTCAGTCAGTATGTCAGTCAGTCAGTTCTTCCATCAGTCAGTACGTCAGTCAGTCAGTACGTCAGTCAGTACGTCAGTCAGTCAGTACGTCAGTCAGTCAGTCAGTCAATACGTCAGTCAGTCAGTCCGTCAGTCAGTACATCAGTCATTCAGTACGTCAGTCTGTCAGTACGTCAGTCAGTCAGTCAGTACGTCAGCACGCCAGTCAGTACGTCTGTCAGTCAGTCAGTACGTCAGTCAGTCCGTCAGACAGTCAGCATGTCAGTCAGTACGTCAGTCAGTCAGTCAGTACGTCAGTCAGTCAATCATTCAGTACGTTAGTCAGTACGTCAGTCAGTACGTCAGTCAGTTACTCAGTCACTACGTCAGTCAGTTACTCAGTCACTACGTCAGTCAGTACGTCAGTCAGTCAATCATTCAGTACGTCAGTCAGTACGTCAGTCAGTAAGTACGTCAGTACGTCAGTCAGTACGACAGTCAGTACGTCAGTCAGTACGTCAGTCAGTCAGTCAGTCACTACGTCAGTCAGTACGTCAGTTAGTACGTCAGTCTGTCAGTACGTCAGTCAGTACGTCAGTCAGTCAGTCAGTCACTACGTCAGTGAGTACGTCAGTCAGTCAATCATTCAGTACGTCAGTCAGTAAGTACGTCAGTACGTCAGTCAGTACGACAGTCAGTACGTCAGTCAGTACGTCAGTCAGTACGTCAGTCAGTCAGTCAGTCAGTACGTCAGTCATTCAGTCAGTCACTACGTTAATCAGTATGTCAGTCAGTACGTCTGTCTGTCAGTACGTCAGTCAGTACGACAGTCAGTACGTCAGTCAGTACGTCAGTCAGTCAGTCAGCACGTCAGTGAGTACGTCAGTCTATCAGTCACTCAGAACGTCAGTCAGTCAGTCAGTACATCAGTCAGTCAGTCAGTACGTCAGTCAATCCGTCAGTCAGTCAGTCCATCAGTCAGTCAGTACGTGAGTCTGTCAGTACGTCAGTCTGTCAGTCAGTTGGTACGTCAGTCAGTCAGTACGTCAGTCAGTCCGTCAGTCAGTCAGTCTGTCAGTCAGTCCGTCAGTCAGTACGTCAGTCAGTCAGTCCGTCAGTCAGACAGTCAGTACGCCAGTCAGTCAGTACATCAGTCTGTCAGAACGTCAGTCTGTCAGTACGTCAGTACGTCAGTCACTACGTCAGTCAGTACGTCAGTCAGTCAGTCAGTTCGTACGTCAGTCAGTACGTCAGTCTGTCAGCACGTCAGTCTGTCAGTACGTCAGTCTGTCACTCAGTCAGTACGTCAGTCGGTCAGTACGTCAGTTAGCCAGTACGTACGTCAGTCGGTCAGTCACTACGTCAGAGAGGCAGTCAGTACGTACGTCAGTCAGTCAGTCAGCCAGTACGTCAGTCAGTCCGTCCGTCAGTCAGTACGTCAGTCAGTCAGTCAGTACGGTAGTCAGTCAGTACGTCAGTCAGTCCGTCCGTCAGTCAGTACGTCATTCAGTCAGTCGGTCAGTAAGTAAGTACGTCAGTCAGTACGTCAGTCAGTCCGTCCGTCAGTCAGTACATCACTCAGTTAGTTCGTCAGTCAGTATATCCGTCAGTCAGTAAGTACGTCAGTCAGTTAGTACGTCAGTCAGTCATTCCGTCAGTCAGTACGTTAGTCAGTCAGTCCGTCAGTCAGTAAATCAGTCAGTCAGTCAGTCAGTACGTCAGTCAGTACGTCAGTCAGTCAGTCAGTCAGTCAGTACGTCCGTCAGTCAGTACGTCCGTCAGTCAGTACGTCAGTCTGTCAGTACATCAGTCTGTCAGTACGTCAGTCTGTCAGTCCGTCAGTCAGTACGTCAGTCAGTACGTCAGTCAGTCAGTCAGTACGTCAGTCTGTCAGTACGTCAGTCTGTCAGTAAGTCAGTCAGTCTGTCAATACGTCAGTCAGTATGTCAGTCAGTCAGTTCTTCCGTCAGTCAGTACGTCAGTACGTCAGTCAGTCAGTCAGTCAGTCAGTCAATACGTCAGTCAGTCCGTCAGTCAGTACGTCAGTCTGTCAGTACGTCAGTCAGTACGTCAGTCAGTCAGCACGTCAGTCAGTACGTCACTCAGTCAGTCAGTCCGTCAGTCAGTACGTCACTCAGTACGTCAGTCAGTAAGTTAGTACGTCAGTCAGTCAGTCCGTCAGTCAGTACGTAAGTCAGTCAGTCCGTCAGTCAGTACGACAGTCAGTCCGTCAGTCAGTACAGCCGTCAGTCAGTACGTCAGTCAGTACGGCAGTCAGTCAGTCAGTACGTCAGTCCATCGGTCAGTCAGTACGTCAGTCAGTCAGTTCATCGGTCATTCAGTACGTCAGTCTGTCAGTAGGTCAGTAAATCAGTCAGTAAATAAGTCAGTCAGTACGTCAGTCAGTACGTCAGCCAGTCAGTCCGTCAGTCAGTACATCAGTCAGTACGTCAGTCAGTCCGTCCGTCAGTCAGTCAGTCGGTCAGTAAGTAAGTACGTCAGTCAGTACGTCAGTCAGTCTGTCCGTCAGTCAGTACGTCAGTCAGTCAGTCCGTCAGTCAGTACATCAGTCAGTCAGTACGTCAGTCTGTCAGTAGGTCAGTACATCAGTCAGTAAGTAAGTCAGTCAGTACGTCAGTCAGTACGTCAGCCAGTCAGTCCGTCAGTCAGTACATCAGTCAGTACGTCAGTCAGTCCGTCCGTCAGTCAGTACGTCAGTCAGTCAGTTCGTCAGTCAGTAAATCCGTCAGTCAGTAAGTACGTCAGTCAGTAAGTACGTCATTCAGTCATTCCGTCAGTCAGTACGTTAGTCAGTCTGTCCGTCAGTCAGTACGTTAGTCAGTCTGTCCGTCAGTCAGTAAATCAGTCAGTCAGTCAGTCAGTACGTCAGTCAGTACGTCAGTCAGTCAGTACGTCCGTCAGTCAGTACGTCAGTCTGTCAGTACATCAGTCAGGCAGTACTTCAGTCTGTCAGTACGTCAGTCTGTCAGTACATCAGTCAGTCAGTACGTCAGTCTGTCAGTCCGTCAGTCAGTACGTCACTCAGCCAGTCAGTACGTCAGTCTGTCAGTAAGTCAGTCAGTCTGTCAGTACGTCAGTCAGTACGTCAGTCAGTCAGTACGTCAGTCAGTACGTCAGTCAGTCAGTCAGTCAGTCAGTACGTCCGTCAGTCAGTACGTCCGTCAGTCAGTACGTCAGTCTGTCAGTACATCAGTCAGTCAGTACGTCAGTCTGTCAGTCCGTCAGTCAGTACGTCAGTCAGTACGTCAGTCAGTCAGTCAGTACGTCAGTCTGTCAGTACGTCAGTCTGTCAGTAAGTCAGTCAGCCTGTCAGTACGTCAGTCATTCAGTCACTCAGTACGTCAGTCAGTCAGTACGTCAGTCAGTACGTCAGTCAGTCAGTCAGTCAGTCAGTCAGTCAATACGTCAGTCAGTCCGTCAGTCAGTACGTCAGTCTGTCTGTACGTCAGTCAGTACGTCAGTCAGTCAGCACGTCAGTCAGCACGTCAGTCAGTACGTCACTCAGTCAGTCAGTCCGTCAGTCAGTACGTCACTCAGTACGTCAGTCAGTAAGTTAGTACGTCAGTCAGTCAGTACGTCAGTCAGTCCGTCAGTCAGTACGTAAGTCAGTCAGTCCGTCAGTCAGTACGACAGTCAGTCCGTCTGTCAGTACAGCCGTCAGTCAGTACGTCAGTCAGTACGGCAGTCAGTCAGTCAGTACGTCAGTCCATCGGTCAGTCAGTACGTCAGTCATTCAGTCCATCGGTCAGTCAGTACGTCAGTCTGTCAGTAGGTCATTACATCAGTCAGTAAGTAAGTCAGTCAGTACGTCAGTCAGTACGTCAGCCAGTCAGTCCGTCAGTCAGTACATCAGTCAGTACGTCAGTCTGTCCCTCCGTCAGTCAGTACGTCAGTCAGTCAGTCGGTCAGTAAGTAAGTACGTCGGTCAGTACGTCAGTCAGTCTGTCCGTCAGTCAGTACGTCAGTCAGTCAGTCCGTAAGTCAGTACATCAGTCAGTCAGTACGTCAGTCTGTCAGTAGGTCAGTACATCAGTCAGTAAGTAAGTCAGTCAGTACGTCAGTCAGTACGTCAGTCAGTCAGTTCGTCAGTCAGTAAATCCGTCAGTCAGTAAGTACGTCAGTCAGTAAGTACGTCAGTCAGTCTGTCCGTCAGTCAGTACGTCATTCAGTCATTCCGTCAGTCAGTACGTTTGTCAGTCTGTCCGTCAGTCAGTAAATCAGTCAGTCAGTCAGTCAGTACGTCAGTCAGTCAGTCAGTCAGTACGTCAGCATGTCAGTCAGTACTTCAGCACGTCAGTCAGTATGTCAGTCAGTCAGTACGTCAGTCAGTCAGTCAGTACGTCAGTCAGTCAATCATTCAATACGTCAGTCAGTACGTCAGTCTGTCAGTACGTCAGTCAGTACGTCAGTCAGTTACTCAGTCAATACGTCAGTCAGTACGTCAGTCAGTACGTCAGTCAGTCAATCATTCAGTACGTCAGTCAGTAAGTACGTCAGTACGTCAGTCAGTACGACAGTCAGTACGTCAGTCAGTGCGTCAGTCAGTACGTCAGTCAGTCAGTCACTACGTCAGTCAGTACGTCAGTCAGTACGTCAGTCTGTCAGTACGTCAGTCAGTACGTCAGTCATTCAGTCAGTCACTTCGTCAGTCAGTACGTCAGTCAGTCAATCATTCAGTACGTCAGTCAGTAAGTACGTCAGTACGTCAGTCAGTACGTCAGTCAGTACGTCAGTCAGTCAGTCAGTCACTACGTCAGTCAGTATGTCAGTCAGTACGTCAGTCTGTCAGTACGTCAGTCAGTACGTCAGTCAGTCAGTCAGTCACTACGTCAGTCAGTACGTCAGTCTTTCAGTACGTCAGTCAGTACGACAGTCAGTACGTCAGTCAGTCAGTCAGTACGTCAGTCAGTACGTCAGTCAGTACGTCAGTCAGTACGTCACTCAGAACGTCAGTCAGTCAGTCAGTACATCAGTCAGTCAGTCAGTACGTCAGTCAATCAGTCAGACCGTCAGTACGTCAGTCAGTACGTCTGTCAGGCAGTAAGTACGTCAGTCGGGTCAATCAGTCAGTACGTCAGTCAGTCAGTACGTACGTCAGTCGGTCAGTCAGTACGTCAGACAGTCAGTCAGTACGTACGTCTGTCAGTACGTCAGTCAGTCCGTACGTCAGTCAGTCAGTACATCAGTCAGTCAGTACGTCAGTCTGTCAGCACGTCAGTCAGTCACTCAGTCAATACGTCAAACAGTCAGTCCGTCAGTCAGTACATCAGTCATTCAGTACGTTAGTCTGTCAGTACGTCAGTCAGTCAGTCAGTCAGTACGTCAGCACGTCAGTCAGTACGTCAGTCAGTCAGTCAGTACGTCAGTCAGTCCGTCAGACAGTCAGCATGTCAGTCAGTACGTCATTCAGTCAGTCAGTACGTCAGTCAGTCAATCATTCAGTACGTCAGTCAGTACGTCAGTCTGTCAGTACGTCAGTCAGTACGTCAGTCAGTTACTCAGTCACTACGTCAGTCAGGCAATCATTCAGTACGTCAGTCAGTAGGTCAGTCAGTAAGTACGTCAGTACGTCAGTCAGTACGACAGTCAGTACGTCAGTCAGTACATCAGTCAGTCAGTCAGTCACTACGTCAGTCAGTACGTCAGTTAGTACGTCAGTCTGTCAGTACATCAGTCAGTACGTCAGTCAGTCAGTCAGTCACTACGTCATTGAGTACGTCAGTCAGTCAATCATTCAGTACGTCAGTCAGTAAGTACGTCAGTACGTCAGTCAGTACGACAGTCAGTACGTCAGTCAGTACGTCAGTCAGTCAGTCAGTCAGTACGTCAGTCATTCAGTCAGTCACTACGTCAATCAGTATGTCAGTCAGTACGTCAGTCTGTCAGTACGTCAGTCAGTACGTCAGTCAGTCAGTCCGTCAGTCAGTACGTCAGTCAGTCAGTCAGTACGTCAGTCTGTCAGTACGTCAGTCAGTCTGTCCGTCAGTCAGTACGTCAGTCAGTCAGTCCGTCAGTCAGTACGTTAGTCAGTCAGTCCGTCAGTCAGTACGTCAGTCAGTCAGTCAGTACGTCAGTCTGTCAGTACGTCAGTCTGTCAGTAAGTCAGTCAGTCTGTCAGTACGTCAGTCATTCAGTCAGTCAGTACGTCAGTCAGTCAGTACGTCAGTCAGTATGTCAGTCAGTCAGTCAGTTCTTCCGTCAGTCAGTACGTCAGTACGTCAGTCAGTCAGTCAGTACGTCAGTCAGTCAGTCAGTCAGTCAGTCAATACGTCAGTCAGTCCGTCAATCAGTACGTCAGTCTGTCAGTACGTCAGTCAGTACGTCAGTCAGTCAGCACGTCAGTCAGCACGTCAGTCAGTACGTCACCCAGTCAGTCAGTCCGTCAGTCAGTACGTCACTCAGTACGTCAGTCAGTAAGTTAGTACGTCAGTCAGTCAGTACGTCAGTCAGTCCGTCAGTCAGTACGTAAGTCAGTCAGTCCGTCAGTCAGTCCGTCAGTCAGTACGACAGTCAGTCCGTCAGTCAGTACAGCCGTCAGTCAGTACGGCAGTCAGTCAGTCAGTACGTCAGTCCATCGGTCAGTCAGTACGTCAGTCAGTCAGTCCATCGGTCAGTCAGTACGTCAGTCAGTCAGTAGGTCAGTACATCAGTCAGTAAGTCAGTCAGTACGTCAGTCAGTACGTCAGCCAGTCAGTCCGTCAGTCAGTACATCAGTCAGTCCGTCCGTCAGTCAGTACGTCAGTCAGTCAGTCTGTCCGTCAGTCAGTACGTCAGTCAGTCAGTCCGTAAGTCAGTACATCAGTCAGTCAGTACGTCAGTCTGTCAGTAGGTCAGTACATCAGTCAGTAAGTAAGTCAGTCAGTACGTCAGTCAGTACGTCAGTCAGTCAGTTCGTCAGTCAGTAAATCCGTCAGTCAGTAAGTACGTCAGTCAGTAAGTACGTCAGTCAGTCTGTCCGTCAGTCAGTACGTCATTCAGTCATTCCGTCAGTCAGTACGTTAGTCAGTCTGTCCGTCAGTCAGTAAATCAGTCAGTCAGTCAGTACGTCAGTCAGTACGTCAGTCAGTACGTCAGTCAGTACGTCAGTCAGTCAGTACGTCCGTCAGTCAGTACGTCAGTCTGTCAGTACATCAGTCACTCAGTACGTCAGTCAGTCAGTACGTCAGTCAGTATGTCAGTCAGTCAGTCAGTTCTTCCGTCAGTCAGTACGTCAGTACGTCAGTCATTCAGTCAGTACGTCCCCAGCTAGCACACGAACATTCGGCCAACGTTAGCTTATTACGTTAGACTTATGTCGGCCTCTTACGTTAGAACATACGTTAAAGTGCACCGTCGGAAAACGGTTATCCAACGATTGGTTTCCAACGTTATCTCAACATTTTTCCAGCGCTGTTCCTACGTAAAATGCAACGGTGAACCAACCAATTCCTAACGTTATTCCAATGTAAATTACAACAGTTAAACAACACTTCTTAACATTATCCCAATATAAATTTCGACGCTTATCCAACAATTTTCCAACGTTAGCTGCAACGTTAGACTGATTATTTTCCGACGCTATTCTGATGAAAAATCAACATTTATTTCCAACAACTATTTCCCAATGTTATTGAAATTTAATATGCGCAACCTTAATAGTGTGCTACCTCAGATTGCTTTCCAGCCTATTTCATTTGAATTTTTTATTATTTTCCCTCATCAAATCAATATACTTTACCAAATATATATCAAATCATTATTATTTTACAAGCGTAGAAATAGAAATACTAAAAATTAAAAAAATATGCTGAAGCATGGAAATTCTTATATGCTAAAATAAATTAAAATATAGTAGAGAAATAGTTGCATCATGTATAGTACCTATAATTTATGTGACTTTTTGCCCTTTGTGACATCATAACCTTTATTGCTACCTCTGATTGTTCTCAAACCTGTTTCATTTAAAGTTTTTACTATTTTCACTCATTACATCAATATATTGTTTCAAAGAGTAAAAATGCTAAACAAAAAAAAAAAAATGCAATTTATCATTTCCCTATCATTTACAAACGTTTCAATAAAATATGAACAAAAATTAAGATATTTATAATTCTTACCTTTTATTTTTCTGAATAATTACTCGAAAATTATCTTCATAAGCATACATTAGTTTCTTTTTTCTTTTTCAGGAAATATTAATTACCAGCAAGGTTATTCTTAAGACAGAATAAAATCTTTGACTTTAAAATTCTGCCATGAAAAATAACCTAGCTTGTTTGAAGGTTCAATTTTGCTTTGACCTGAAATAAGAATAAAAATTTAAAAAAAGAAAAAAAAAATCATACGCTTACACATTCAGTTAGTAAATCTTCATAACAATTAAAATGACGTAAGTTAAACTTGAATATCATGAAAAGTACTTATTTTATTGTTTTGTCGAACTATATTATACTCTCCCATTTCATTCAAAAGTTCATGTTCATTGATTTTTTTTTTCATTTTATTATTATGGAAGGAATTTTAATGTATTTTATCCGTCAACGAGAAAAGTTCATTCAAAGACACAATTTTATTTCTATGGTAAATTGCATGTTTAATTTGTATGACTAGCAAACTGTTTTTAAATATTGTGCGTTTAAAATTACCATCAAGGCTAAGCAAAGGAACAACACGAAATTCTGAAACAAATTCAAAGCATTCACAAAATTCTCTAGAAAACTAGTTAAAGCATCTATCAAAAAAAAAAAAAAAAAAATCAGTTCGAATGCGCAAAAATTTTAAGAATTTCGATTCATCGGAGACCCCCCAAATCGGGAGTCCCCCCCCCCCCCGTTAAAAAAAGAGAAAATTTATTGAAAGAGAGAAAAACAGTTGGAAAAATGAATTGATTTACTTTGGAAGACTTGAACTTGCGAGGATTGAACATTTGCAGTGAGCAAGTACGACATGTGTGAATGTGTATGTGACCCTGGAATGAAAAGAAAATGGCTATGCGCACTCCTCCCTCACCCCTTTCAAATCCTGGGTCTCAACAAGACTGCAGAGGCGGGGGGGGGAGGGGATTATGGGACGGCATTTACGCACGCTTCGCAGAACGCGCAAATCAGCAACGAGCATGCAATGAATGGGCATAAATGTGAAACAGGTTTGAAGGTTAGAAATAAGTTGGGAATGCGTTTAGTCAGATATAGGTTGGTTTTAAACCATCCTCCGATGCTTTGAATGATCGAATGAGCGTATGAAAAAAACCAATATCTAACCAAAACATATTTCCAACCGTTGCGATGCATTTTCAATTTTTCTCCAACGTAAATCCGATGGTTTGTGCTACCTGGGTCAGTCAGTCAGTCAGTCAGTCAGTCAATACGTCAGTCAGTCAGTCAGTCAGTCAGTCAATACGTCAGTCAGTCCGTCAGTCAGTACGTCAGTCTGTCAGTACGTCAGTCAGTACGTCAGTCAGTCAGCACGTCAGTCAGTCAGTCAGTCAATACGTCAGTCAGTCCGTCAGTCAGTACGTCAGTCAGCACGTCAGTCAGTACGTCACTCAATCAGTCAGTCCGTCAGGCAGTACGTCACTCAGTACGTCAGTCAGTAAGTTAGTACGTCAGTCAGTCAGTACGTCAGTCAGTCCGTCATTCAGTACGTAAGTCAGTCAGTCCGTCAGTCAGTACGACAGTCAGTCCGTCAGTCAGTACAGCCGTCAGTCAGTACGTCAGTCAGTACGGCAGTCAGTCAGTCAGTACTTCAGTCCATCGGTCAGTCAGTACGTCAGTCAGTCAGTCCATCGGTCAGTCAGTACGTCAGTCTGTCAGTACGTCAGTCAGTACGTCAGTCAGTCAGTCAGTCACTACGTCAGTGAGTACGTCAGTCAGTCAATCATTCAGTACGTCAGTCAGTAAATACGTCAGTACGTCAGTCAGTACGACAGTCAGTACGTCAGTCAGTACGTCAATCAGTATGTCAGTCAGTACGTCAGTCTGTCAGTACGTCAGTCAGTACGTCAGTCAGTCAGTAAGTACGTCAGTCAGTAAGTACGTCAGTCAGTCTGTCCGTCAGTCAGTACGTCAGTCAGTCAGTCCGTCAGTCAGTACGTCAGTCAGTCAATCAGTACGTCAGTCACTCAGTACGTCAGTCAGTCAGCACGTCAGTCAGCACGTCACTCAGTACGTCAGGTAGTCAGTCAGTCCGTCATTCAGTACTTCACTCAGTACGTCAGTCAGTAAGTCAGTACGTCAGTCAGTCAGTCAGTCCGTCGGTCAGTACATCAGTCAGTCAGTACGTCAGTACGTTAGTGAGTACGTCAGTGAGTACGTCAGTCAGTCAGTCAGGACGTCAGTCAGTCAGTCCGTCGATCTGTACATCAGTCAGTCAGTACGTCAGTCTGTCAGTACGTCAGTACGTCAGTCAGTACGTCAGTCAGTACGTCAGTCATTCAGTACGTCAGTCTGTCAGCACGTCAGTCAGTCACTCAGTCAATACGTCAAACAGTCAGTCCGTCAGTCAGTACATCAGTCATTCAGTACGTCAGTCTGTCAGTACGTCAGTCAGTCAGTGAGTCAGTACGTCAGCACGTCAGTCAGTACGTCAGTCAGTCAGTCAGTACGTCTGTCAGTCCGTCAGACAGTCAGCATGTCAGTCAGTACGTCATTCAGTCAGTCAGTACGTCAGTCAGTCAATCATTCAGTACGTCAGTCAGTACGTCAGTCTGTCAGTACGTCAGTCAGTACGTCAGTCAGTTACTCAGTCACTACGTCAGTCAGGCAATCATTCAGTACGTCAGTCAGTAGGTCAGTCAGTAAGTACGTCAGTACGTCAGTCAGTACGACAGTCAGTACGTCAGTCAGTACATCAGTCAGTCAGTCAGTCACTACGTCAGTCAGTACGTCAGTTAGTACGTCAGTCTGTCAGTACATCAGTCAGTACGTCAGTCAGTCAGTCAGTCACTACGTCATTGAGTACGTCAGTCAGTCAATCATTCAGTACGTCAGTCAGTAAGTACGTCAGTACGTCAGTCAGTACGACAGTCAGTACGTCAGTCAGTACGTCAGTCAGTCAGTCAGTCAGTACGTCAGTCATTCAGTCAGTCACTACGTCAATCAGTATGTCAGTCAGTACGTCAGTCTGTCAGTACGTCAGTCAGTACGTCAGTCAGTCAGTAAGTACGTCAGTCAGTAAGTACGTCAGTCAGTCTGTCCGTCAGTCAGTACGTCAGTCAGTCAGTCCGTCAGTCAGTACGTTAGTCAGTCAGTCCGTCAGTCAGTACGTCAGTCAGTCAGTCAGTACGTCAGTCTGTCAGTACGTCAGTCTGTCAGTAAGTCAGTCAGTCTGTCAGTACGTCAGTCATTCAGTCAGTCAGTACGTCAGTCAGTCAGTACGTCAGTCAGTATGTCAGTCAGTCAGTCAGTTCTTCCGTCACTCAGTACGTCAGTACGTCAGTCAGTCAGTCAATACGTCAGTCAGTCCGTCAATCAGTACGTCAGTCTGTCAGTACGTCAGTCAGTACGTCAGTCAGTCAGCACGTCAGTCAGCACGTCAGTCAGTACGTCACCCAGTCAGTCAGTCCGTCAGTCAGTACGTCACTCAGTACGTCAGTCAGTAAGTTAGTACGTCAGTCAGTCAGTACGTCAGTCAGTCCGTCAGTCAGTACGTAAGTCAGTCAGTCCGTCAGTCAGTCCGTCAGTCAGTACGACAGTCAGTCCGTCAGTCAGTACAGCCGTCAGTCAGTACGGCAGTCAGTCAGTCAGTACGTCAGTCCATCGGTCAGTCAGTACGTCAGTCAGTCAGTCCATCGGTCAGTCAGTACGTCAGTCAGTCAGTAGGTCAGTACATCAGTCAGTAAGTAAGTCAGTCAGTACGTCAGTCAGTACGTCAGCCAGTCAGTCCGTCAGTCAGTACATCAGTCAGTCCGTCCGTCAGTCAGTACGTCAGTCAGTCAGTCTGTCCGTCAGTCAGTACGTCAGTCAGTCAGTCCGTAAGTCAGTACATCAGTCAGTCAGTACGTCAGTCTGTCAGTAGGTCAGTACATCAGTCAGTAAGTAAGTCAGTCAGTACGTCAGTCAGTACGTCAGTCAGTCAGTTCGTCAGTCAGTAAATCCGTCAGTCAGTAAGTACGTCAGTCAGTAAGTACGTCAGTCAGTCTGTCCGTCAGTCAGTACGTCATTCAGTCATTCCGTCAGTCAGTACGTTAGTCAGTCTGTCCGTCAGTCAGTAAATCAGTCAGTCAGTCAGTACGTCAGTCAGTACGTCAGTCAGTACGTCAGTCAGTACGTCAGTCAGTCAGTACGTCCGTCAGTCAGTACGTCAGTCTGTCAGTACATCAGTCACTCAGTACGTCAGTCAGTCAGTACGTCAGTCAGTATGTCAGTCAGTCAGTCAGTTCTTCCGTCAGTCAGTACGTCAGTACGTCAGTCATTCAGTCAGTACGTCAGTCAGTCAGTCAGTCAGTCAGTCAATACGTCAGTCAGTCAGTCAGTCAGTCAGTCAATACGTCAGTCAGTCCGTCAGTCAGTACGTCAGTCTGTCAGTACGTCAGTCAGTACGTCAGTCAGTCAGCACGTCAGTCAGTCAGTCAGTCAATACGTCAGTCAGTCCGTCAGTCAGTACGTCAGTCAGCACGTCAGTCAGTACGTCACTCAATCAGTCAGTCCGTCAGTCAGTACGTCACTCAGTACGTCAGTCAGTAAGTTAGTACGTCAGTCAGTCAGTACGTCAGTCAGTCCGTCATTCAGTACGTAAGTCAGTCAGTCCGTCAGTCAGTACGACAGTCAGTCCGTCAGTCAGTACAGCCGTCAGTCAGTACGTCAGTCAGTACGGCAGTCAGTCAGTCAGTACGTCAGTCCATCGGTCAGTCAGTACGTCAGTCAGTCAGTCCATCGGTCAGTCAGTACGTCAGTCTGTCAGTACGTCAGTCAGTACGTCAGTCAGTCAGTCAGTCACTACGTCAGTGAGTACGTCAGTCAGTCAATCATTCAGTACGTCAGTCAGTAAATACGTCAGTACGTCAGTCAGTACGACAGTCAGTACGTCAGTCAGTACGTCAATCAGTATGTCAGTCAGTACGTCAGTCTGTCAGTACGTCAGTCAGTACGTCAGTCAGTCAGTAAGTACGTCAGTCAGTAAGTACGTCAGTCAGTCTGTCCGTCAGTCAGTACGTCAGTCAGTACGTAAGTCAGTCAATCAGTACGTCAGTCACTCAGTACGTCAGTCAGTCAGCACGTCAGTCAGCACGCCACTCAGTACGTCAGGTAGTCAGTCAGTCCGTCATTCAGTACTTCACTCAGTACGTCAGTCAGTAAGTCAGTACGTCAGTCAGTCAGTCAGTCCGTCGGTCAGTACATCAGTCAGTCAGTACGTCAGTACGTTAGTGAGTACGTCAGTGAGTACGTCAGTCAGTCAGTCAGGACGTCAGTCAGTCAGTCCGTCGATCTGTACATCAGTCACTCAGTACGTCAGTCTGTCAGTGCGTCAGTACGTCAGTCAGTACGTCAGTCAGTACGTCAGTCAGTCAGTCAGTCACTACGTCAGTCAGTATGTCAGTCAGTACGTCAGTCTGTCAGTACGTCAGTCAGTACGTCAGTCAGTCAGTCAGTCACTACGTCAGTCAGTACATCAGTCTTTCAGTACGTCAGTCAGTACGACAGTCAGTACGTCAGTCAGTCAGTCAGTACGTCAGTCAGTACGTCAGTCAGTACGTCAGTCTATCAGTCACTCAGAACGTCAGTCAGTCAGTCAGTACATCAGTCAGTCAGTTAGTACGTCAGTCAATCCGTCAGTCAGTCAGTCCATCAGTCAGTCAGTACGTCAGTCTGTCAGTACGTCAGTTTGTCAGTCCGTCAGTCTGTCAGTCAGTCCGTCAGTCCGTCAGTCAGTACGTCAGTCAGTCAGTACGTCAGTCAGTCAGTACGTCAAACAGTCAGACCGTCAGTTAGACCGTCAGTACGTTAGTTAGTCAGTCCGTCAGTCAGTACATCAGTCAGTACATCAGTCAGCACGTCACTCAGTCAGTCAGTCAGTCAGTCAGTACGTCCGTCAGTCAGTCAGTACGTCAGTCAGTCAGTCCGTCAGTCAGTACATCAGTCAGTACGTCAGTCAGTCCGTCCGTCAGTCAGTACGTCAGTCAGTCAGTCCGTCAGTCACTACGTCAGTCAGTCAATCATTCAGTACGTCAATCAGTAATTACGTCAGTCATTCAGTCAGTCAGTACGTCAGTCAGTATGTCAGTCAGTCAGTTCTTCCATCAGTCAGTACGTCAGTCAGTCAGTACGTCAGTCAGTACGTCAGTCAGTCAGTCCGTCAGTCAGTACATCAGTCATTCAGTACGTCAGTCTGTCAGTACGTCAGTCAGTCAGTCAGTACGTCAGCACGCCAGTCAGTACGTCAGTCATTCAGTCAGTACGTCAGTCAGTCCGTCAGACACTCAGCATGTCAGTCAGTACGTCAGTCAGTCAATCCTTCAGTACGTTAGTCAGTACGTCAGTCAGTACGTCAGTCTGTCAGTACGTCAGTCAGTTACTCAGTCACTACGTCAGTCAGTACGTCAGTCAGTCAATCATTCAGTACGTCAGTCAGTACGTCAGTCAGTAAGTACGTCAGTACGTCAGTCAGTACGACAGTCAGTACGTCAGTCAGTACGTCAGTCAGTCAGTCAGTACGTCAGTCAGTACGTCAGTTAGTACGTCAGTCTGTCAGTACGTCAGTCAGTACGTCAGTCAGTCAGTCAGTCACTACGTCAGTGAGTACGTCAGTCAGTCAATCATTCAGTACGTCAGTCAGTAAATACGTCAGTACGTCAGTCAGTACGACAGTCAGTACGTCAGTCAGTACGTCAATCAGTATGTCAGTCAGTACGTCAGTCTGTCAGTCAGTACGTCAGTCAGTCAGTAAGTACGTCAGTCAGTAAGTACGTCAGTCAGTCTGTCCGTCAGTCAGTACGTCAGTCAGTCAGTCCGTCAGTCAGTACGTAAGTCAGTCAATCAGTACGTCAGTCACTCAGTACGTCAGTCAGTCAGCACGTCAGTCAGCACGTCACTCAGTACGTCAGGTAGTCAGTCAGTCCGTCATTCAGTACTTCACTCAGTACGTCAGTCAGTAAGTCAGTACGTCAGTCAGTCAGTCAGTCCGTCGTTCAGTACATCAGTCAGTCAGTACGTCAGTACGTTAGTGAGTACGTCAGTGAGTACGTCAGTCAGTCAGTCAGGACGTCAGTCAGTCAGTCCGTCGATCTGTACATCAGTCAGTCAGTACGTCAGTCTGTCAGTACGTCAGTACGTCAGTCAGTACGTCAGTTAGTACGTCAGTCAGTCAGTACGTCAGTCAGTACGTCGGTCAGTTCGTACGTCATTCAGTCACTCATTCATTACGTCAGTAAGTACGTCAGTCAGTCAGTGAGTCAGTCATTACGTTAGTCAGTCAGTCAGTCCGTCTGTCAGTACGTCAGTCAGTACGTAAGTCAGTCAATCAGTACGTCAGTCACTACGTCAGTCAGTCAGTCACTCAGTACGTCAGTCAGTCAGCACGTCAGTCAGCACGTCAGTCAGTACGTCACTCAGTCAGTCAGTCCGTCAGTCAGTACGTCACTCAGTACGTCAGTCAGTAAGTTAGTACGTCAGTCAGTCAGTACGTCAGACAGTCCGTCAGTCAGTACGTAAGTCAGTCAGTCCGTCAGTCAGTACGACAGTCAGTCCGTCAGTCAGTACAGCCGTCAGTCAGTACGTCAGTCACTACGTCAGTCACTCAGTACGTCAGTCAGTACATCAGTCAGTCCGTCAGTAAGTACGTCAGACAGTCAGTCAGTCAGTCCGTCGGTCAGTACATCAGTCAGTCAGTACGTCAGTCTGTCAGTACGTCAGTACATCAGTCTGTCAGTACGTCAGTCAGTACGGCAGTCAGTCAGTCAGTACGTCAGTCCATCGGTCAGTCAGTACGTCAGTCAGTCAGTCAGTACGTCAGTCCGTCAGTCAGTACATCAGTCAGTACGTCAGTCAGTCCGTCCGTCAGTCAGTACGTCAGTCAGTCAGTCAGTACGTCAGTCAGTCAATCATTCAGTACGTTAGTCAGTACGTCAGTCAGTACGTCAGTCAGTTACTCAGTCACTACGTCAGTCAGTACGTCAGTCAGTCAATCATTCAGTCAGTCAGTACGTCAGTCAGTATGTCAGTCAGTCAGTTCTTCCATCAGTCAGTACGTCTGTCAGTCAGTACGTCAGTCAGTACGTCAGTCAGTCAGTACGTCAGTCAGTCAGTCAGTCAATACGTCAGTCAGTCAGTCCGTCAGTCAGTACATCAGTCATTCAGTACGTCAGTCTGTCAGTACGTCAGTCAGTCAGTCAGTACGTCAGCACGCCAGTCAGTACGTCTGTCAGTCAGTCAGTACGTCAGTCAGTCCGTCAGACAGTCAGCATGTCAGTCAGTACGTCAGTCAGTCAGTCAGTACGTCAGTCAGTCAATCATTCAGTACGTTAGTCAGTACGTCAGTCAGTACGTCAGTCAGTTACTCAGTCACTACGTCGGTCAGTTACTCAGTCACTACGTCAGTCAGTACGTCAGTCAGTCAATCATTCAGTACGTCAGTCAGTACGTCAGTCAGTAAGTACGTCAGTACGTCAGTCAGTACGACAGTCAGTACGTCAGTCAGTCAGTCAGTCACTACGTCAGTCAGTACGTCAGTTAGTACGTCAGTCTGTCAGTACGTCAGTCAGTACGTCAGTCAGTCAGTCAGTCACTACGTCAGTGAGTACGTCAGTCAGTCAATCATTCAGTACGTCAGTCAGTAAGTACGTCAGTACGTCAGTCAGTACGACAGTCAGTACGTCAGTCAGTACGTCAGTCAGTACGTCAGTCAGTCAGTCAGTCAGTCAGTACGTCAGTCATTCAGTCAGTCACTACGTTAATCAGTATGTCAGTCAGTACGTCTGTCTGTCAGTACGTCAGTCAGTACGACAGTCAGTACGTCAGTCAGTACGTCAGTCAGTCAGTCAGCACGTCAGTGAGTACGCCAGTCTATCAGTCACTCAGAACGTCAGTCAGTCAGTCAGTACATCAGTCAGTCAGTCAGTACGTCAGTCAATCCGTCAGTCAGTCAGTCCATCAGTCAGTCAGTACGTGAGTCTGTCAGTACGTCAGTCTGTCAGTCAGTTAGTACGTCAGTCAGTCAGTACGTCAGTCAGTCCGTCAGTCAGTCAGTCTGTCAGTCAGTCCGTCAGTCAGTACGTCAGTCAGTCAGTCCGTCAGTCAGACAGTCAGTACGCCAGTCAGTCAGTACATCAGTCTGTCAGAACGTCAGTCTGTCAGTACGTCAGTACGTCAGTCACTACGTCAGTCAGTACGTCAGTCAGTCAGTCAGTTCGTACGTCAGTCAGTACGTCAGTCTGTCAGCACGTCAGTCTGTCAGTACGTCAGTCTGTCACTCAGTCAGTACGTCAGTCGGTCAGTACGTCAGTTAGCCAGTACGTACGTCAGTCGGTCAGTCAGTACGTCAGAGAGGCAGTCAGTACGTACGTCAGTCAGTCAGTCAGCCAGTACGTCAGTCAGTCCGTCCGTCAGTCAGTAGGTCAGTCAGTCAGTCAGTACGGTAGTCAGTCAGTACGTCAGTCAGTCCGTCCGTCAGTCAGTACGTCACTCAGTCAGTCGGTCAGTAAGTAAGTACGTCAGTCAGTACGTCAGTCAGTCTGTCCGTCAGTCAGTACGTCAGTCAGTCAGTCCGTCAGTCAGTAGGTCAGTCTGTCAGTAGGTCAGTACATCAGTCAGTAAATAAGTCAGTCAGTACGTCAGTCAGTACGTCAGCCAGTCAGTCCGTCAGTCAGTACATCAGTCAGTACGTCAGTCAGTCCGTCCGTCAGTCAGTACATCAGTCAGTCAGTTCGTCAGTCAGTATATCCGTCAGTCAGTAAGTACGTCAGTCAGTTAGTACGTCAGTCAGTCATTCCGTCAGTCAGTACGTTAGTCAGTCAGTCCGTCAGTCAGTAAATCAGTCAGTCAGTCAGTCAGTACGTCAGTCAGTCAGTCAGTCAGTCAGTACGTCCGTCAGTCAGTACGTCCTTCAGTCAGTACGTCAGACTGTCAGTACATCAGTCTGTCAGTACGTCAGTCTGTCAGTCCGTCAGTCAGTACGTCAGTCAGTACGTCAGTCAGTCAGTCAGTACGTCAGTCTGTCAGTACGTCAGTCTGTCAGTAAGTCAGTCAGTCTGTCAGTACGTCAGTCAGTATGTCAGTCAGTCAGTTCTTCCGTCAGTCAGTACGTCAGTACGTCAGTCAGTCAGTCAGTACGTCAGTCAGTCAGTCAGTCAGTCAGTCAATACGTCAGTCAGTCCGTCAGTCAGTACGTCAGTCTGTCAGTACGTCAGTCAGTACGTCAGTCAGTCAGCACGTCAGTCAGTACGTCACTCAGTCAGCCAGTCCGTCAGTCAGTACGTCACTCAGTACGTCAGTCAGTAAGTTAGTACGTCAGTCAGTCAGTCCGTCAGTCAGTACGTAAGTCAGTCAGTCCGTCAGTCAGTACGACAGTCAGTCCGTCAGTCAGTACAGCCGTCAGTCAGTACGTCAGTCAGTACGGCAGTCAGTCAGTCAGTACGTCAGTCCATCGGTCAGTCAGTACGTCAGTCAGTCAGTTCATCGGTCATTCAGTACGTCAGTCTGTCAGTAGGTCAGTACATCAGTCAGTAAATAAGTCAGTCAGTACGTCAGTCAGTACGTCAGCCAGTCAGTCCGTCAGTCAGTACATCAGTCAGTACGTCAGTCAGTCCGTCCGTCAGTCAGTCAGTCGGTCAGTAAGTAAGTACGTCAGTCAGTACGTCAGTCAGTCTGTCCGTCAGTCAGTACGTCAGTCAGTCAGTCCGTCAGTCAGTACATCAGTCAGTCAGTACGTCAGTCTGTCAGTAGGTCAGTACATCAGTCAGTAAGTAAGTCAGTCAGTACGTCAGTCAGTACGTCAGCCAGTCAGTCCGTCAGTCAGTACATCAGTCAGTACGTCAGTCAGTCCGTCCGTCAGTCAGTACGTCAGTCAGTCAGTTCGTCAGTCAGTAAGTACGTCAGTCAGTAAGTACGTCAGTCAGTAAGTACGTCATTCAGTCATTCCGTCAGTCAGTACGTTAGTCAGTCTGTCCGTCAGTCAGTACGTTAGTCAGTCTGTCCGTCAGTCAGTAAATCAGTCAGTCAGTCAGTCAGTACGTCAGTCAGTACGTCAGTCAGTACGTCAGTCAGTCAGTACGTCCGTCAGTCAGTACGTCAGTCTGTCAGTACATCAGTCAGGCAGTACTTCAGTCTGTCAGTACGTCAGTCTGTCAGTACATCAGTCAGTCAGTACGTCAGTCTGTCAGTCCGTCAGTCAGTACGTCACTCAGCCAGTCAGTACGTCAGTCTGTCAGTAAGTCAGTCAGTCTGTCAGTACGTCAGTCAGTACGTCAGTCAGTACGTCAGTCAGTCAGTCAGTCACTCAGTACGTCCGTCAGTCAGTACGTCCGTCAGTCAGTACGTCAGTCTGTCAGTACATCAGTCAGTCAGTACGTCAGTCTGTCAGTCCGTCAGTCAGTACGTCAGTCAGTACGTCAGTCAGTCAGTCAGTACGTCAGTCTGTCAGTACGTCAGTCTGTCAGTAAGTCAGTCAGCCTGTCAGTACGTCAGTCATTCAGTCACTCAGTACGTCAGTCAGTCAGTACGTCAGTCAGTATGTCAGTCAGTCAGTCAGTTCTTCCGTCAGTCATTACGTCAGTACGTCAGTCAGTCAGTCAGTACGTCAGTCAGTCAGTCAGTCAGTCAGTCAGTCAATACGTCAGTCAGTCCGTCAGTCAGTACGTCAGTCTGTCTGTACGTCAGTCAGTACGTCAGTCAGTCAGCACGTCAGTCAGCACGTCAGTCAGTACGTCACTCAGTCAGTCAGTCCGTCAGTCAGTACGTCACTCAGTACGTCAGTCAGTAAGTTAGTACGTCAGTCAGTCAGTACGTCAGTCAGTCCGTCAGTCAGTACGTAAGTCAGTCAGTCCGTCAGTCAGTACGACAGTCAGTCCGTCTGTCAGTACAGCCGTCAGTCAGTACGTCAGTCAGTACGGCAGTCAGTCAGTCAGTACGTCAGTCCATCGGTCAGTCAGTACGTCAGTCATTCAGTCCATCGGTCAGTCAGTACGTCAGTCTGTCAGTAGGTCATTACATCAGTCAGTAAGTAAGTCAGTCAGTACGTCAGTCAGTACGTCAGCCAGTCAGTCCGTCAGTCAGTACATCAGTCAGTACGTCAGTCAGTCCCTCCGTCAGTCAGTACGTCAGTCAGTCAGTCGGTCAGTAAGTAAGTACGTCAGTCAGTACGTCAGTCAGTCTGTCCGTCAGTCAGTACGTCAGTCAGTCAGTCCGTAAGTCAGTACATCAGTCAGTCAGTACGTCAGTCTGTCAGTAGGTCAGTACATCAGTCAGTAAGTAAGTCAGTCAGTACGTCAGTCAGTACGTCAGTCAGTCAGTTCGTCAGTCAGTAAATCCGTCAGTCAGTAAGTACGTCAGTCAGTAAGTACGTCAGTCAGTCTGTCCGTCAGTCAGTACGTCATTCAGTCATTCCGTCAGTCAGTACGTCAGTCAGTCAGTCAGTCAGTACGTCAGCATGTCAGTCAGTACGTCAGCACGTCAGTCAGTATGTCAGCCAGTCAGTACGTCAGTCAGTCAGTCAGTACGTCAGTCAGTCAATCATTCAATACGTCAGTCAGTACGTCAGTCTGTCAGTACGTCAGTCAGTACGTCAGTCAGTTACTCAGTCAATACGTCAGTCAGTACGTCAGTCAGTACGTCAGTCAGTCAATCATTCAGTACGTCAGTCAGTACGTCAGTCAGTACGTCAGTCAGTAAGTACGTCAGTACGTCAGTCAGTACGACACGCAGTACGTCAGTCAGTACGTCAGTCAGTACGTCAGTCAGTCAGTCAGTCACTACGTCAGTCAGTACGTCAGTCAGTACGTCAGTCTGTCAGTACGTCAGTCAGTACGTCAGTCATTCAGTCAGTCACTTCGTCAGTCAGTACGTCAGTCAGTCAATCATTCAGTACGTCAGTCAGTAAGTACGTCAGTACGTCAGTCAGTACGTCAGTCAGTACGTCAGTCAGTCAGTCAGTACGTCAGTCAGTCAGTATGTCAGTCAGTACGTCAGTCTGTCAGTACGTCAGTCTGTACGTCAGTCAGTCAGTCACTACGTCAGTCAGTACGTCAGTCTTTCAGTACGTCAGTCAGTACGACAGTCAGTACGTCAGTCAGTCAGTCAGTACGTCAGTCAGTACGTCAGTCTATCAGTCACTCAGAACGTCAGTCAGTCAGTCAGTACATCAGTCAGTCAGTCAGTACGTCAGTCAATCAGTCAGACCGTCAGTACGTCAGTCAGTACGTCTGTCAGGCAGTAAGTACGTCAGTCGGGTCAATCAGTCAGTACGTCAGTCAGTCAGTACGTACGTCAGTCGGTCAGTCAGTACGTCAGACAGTCAGTCAGTACGTACGTCTGTCAGTACGTCAGTCAGTCCGTACGTCAGTCAGTCAGTACATCAGTCAGTCAGTACGTCAGTCTGTCAGCACGTCAGTCAGTCACTCAGTCAATACGTCAAACAGTCAGTCCGTCAGTCAGTACATCAGTCATTCAGTACGTCAGTCTGTCAGTACGTCAGTCAGTCAGTCAGTCAGTACGTCAGTCAGTCCGTCAGACAGTCAGCATGTCAGTCAGTACGTCATTCAGTCAGTCAGTACGTCAGTCAGTCAATCATTCAGTACGTCAGTCAGTACGTCAGTCTGTCAGTACGTCAGTCAGTACGTCAGTCAGTTACTCAGTCACTACGTCAGTCAGGCAATCATTCAGTACGTCAGTTAGTAGGTCAGTCAGTAAGTACGTCAGTACGTCAGTCAGTACGACAGTCAGTACGTCAGTCAGTACATCAGTCAGTCAGTCAGTCACTACGTCAGTCAGTACGTCAGTTAGTACGTCAGTCTGTCAGTACATCAGTCAGTACGTCAGTCAGTCAGTCAGTCACTACGTCATTGAGTACGTCAGTCAGTCAATCATTCAGTACGTCAGTCAGTAAGTACGTCAGTACGTCAGTCAGTACGACAGTCAGTACGTCAGTCAGTACGTCAGTCAGTCAGTCAGTCAGTACGTCAGTCATTCAGTCAGTCACTACGTCAATCAGTATGTCAGTCAGTACGTCAGTCTGTCAGTACGTCAGTCAGTACGTCAGTCAGTCAGTAAGTACGTCAGTCAGTAAGTACGTCAGTCAGTCTGTCCGTCAGTCAGTACGTCAGTCAGTCAGTCCGTCAGTCAGTACGTTAGTAAGTCAGTCCGTCAGTCAGTACGTCAGTCAGTCAGTCAGTACGTCAGTCTGTCAGTACGTCAGTCTGTCAGTAAGTCAGTCAGTCTGTCAGTACGTCAGTCATTCAGTCAGTCAGTACGTCAGTCAGTCAGTACGTCAGTCAGTATGTCAGTCAGTCAGTCAGTTCTTCCGTCAGTCAGTACGTCAGTACGTCAGTCAGTCAGTCAGTACGTCAGTCAGTCAGTCAGTCAGTCAGTCAATACGTCAGTCAGTCCGTCAATCAGTACGTCAGTCTGTCAGTACGTCAGTCAGTACGTCAGTCAGTCAGCACGTCAGTCAGCACGTCAGTCAGTACGTCACCCAGTCAGTCAGTCCGTCAGTCAGTACGTCACTCAGTACGTCAGTCAGTAAGTTAGTACGTCAATCAGTCAGTACGTCAGTCAGTCCGTCAGTCAATACGTAAGTCAGTCAGTCCGTCAGTCAGTACAGCCGTCAGTCAGTACGGCAGTCAGTCAGTCAGTACGTCAGTCAGTCAGTCCATCGGTCAGTCAGTACGTCAGTCAGTCAGTAGGTCAGTACATCAGTCAGTAAGTAAGTCAGTCAGTACGTCAGTCAGTACGTCATCCAGTCAGTCCGTCAGTCAGTACATCAGTCAGTCCGTCCGTCAGTCAGTACGTCAGTCAGTCAGTCTGTCCGTCAGTCAGTACGTCAGTCAGTCAGTCCGTAAGTCAGTACATCAGTCAGTCAGTACGTCAGTCTGTCAGTAGGTCAGTACATCAGTCAGTAAGTAAGTCAGTCAGTACGTCAGTCAGTACGTCAGTCAGTCAGTTCGTCAGTCAGTAAATCCGTCAGTCAGTAAGTACGTCAGTCAGTAAGTACGTCAGTCAGTCTGTCCGTCAGTCAGTACGTTAGTCAGTCTGTCCGTCAGTCAGTAAATCAGTCAGTCAGTCAGTACGTCAGTCAGTACGTCAGTCAGTACGTCAGTCAGTACGTCAGTCAGTCAGTACGTCCGTCAGTCAGTACGTCAGTCTGTCAGTACATCAGTCACTCAGTACGTCAGTCAGTCAGTACGTCAGTCAGTATGTCAGTCAGTCAGTCAGTTCTTCCGTCAGTCAGTACGTCAGTACGTCAGTCATTCAGTCAGTACGTCAGTCAGTCAGTCAGTCAGTCAGTCAGTCAGTCAGTCAGTCAATACGTCAGTCAGTCCGTCAGTCAGTACGTCAGTCTGTCAGTACGTCAGTCTGTCAGTAGTTCAGTACATCAGTCAGTAAGTAAGTCAGTCAGTACGTCAGTCAGTACGTCAGCCAGTCAGTCCGTCAGTCAGTACATCAGTCAGTACGTCAGTCAGTCCGTCCGTCAGTCAGTACGTCAGTCAGTCAGTTCGTCAGTCAGTAAGTACGTCAGTCAGTAAGTACGTCAGTCAGTAAGTACGTCATTCAGTCATTCCGTCAGTCAGTACGTTAGTCAGTCTGTCCGTCAGTCAGTACGTTAGTCAGTCTGTCCGTCAGTCAGTAAATCAGTCAGTCAGTCAGTCAGTACGTCAGTCAGTACGTCAGTCAGTACGTCAGTCAGTCAGTACGTCCGTCAGTCAGTACGTCAGTCTGTCAGTACATCAGTCAGGCAGTACTTCAGTCTGTCAGTACGTCAGTCTGTCAGTACATCAGTCAGTCAGTACGTCAGTCTGTCAGTCCGTCAGTCAGTACGTCACTCAGCCAGTCAGTACGTCAGTCTGTCAGTAAGTCAGTCAGTCTGTCAGTACGTCAGTCAGTACGTCAGTCAGTCAGTCAGTCACTCAGTACGTCCGTCAGTCAGTACGTCCGTCAGTCAGTACGTCAGTCTGTCAGTACATCAGTCAGTCAGTACGTCAGTCTGTCAGTCCGTCAGTCAGTACGTCAGTCAGTACGTCAGTCAGTCAGTCAGTACGTCAGTCTGTCAGTACGTCAGTCTGTCAGTAAGTCAGTCAGCCTGTCAGTACGTCAGTCATTCAGTCACTCAGTACGTCAGTCAGTCAGTACGTCAGTCAGTATGTCAGTCAGTCAGTCAGTTCTTCCGTCAGTCATTACGTCAGTACGTCAGTCAGTCAGTCAGTACGTCAGTCAGTCAGTCAGTCAGTCAGTCAGTCAATATGTCAGTCAGTCCGTCAGTCAGTATTTCAGTCTGTCTGTACGTCAGTCAGTACGTCAGTCAGTCAGCACGTCAGTCAGCACGTCAGTCAGTACGTCACTCAGTCAGTCAGTCCGTCAGTCAGTACGTCACTCAGTACGTCAGTCAGTAAGTTAGTACGTCAGTCAGTCAGTACGTCAGTCAGTACGTAAGTCAGTCAGTCCGTCAGTCAGTACGACAGTCAGTCCGTCTGTCACTACAGCCGTCAGTCAGTACGTCAGTCAGTACGGCAGTCAGTCAGTCAGTACGTCAGTCCATCGGTCAGTCAGTACGTCAGTCATTCAGTCCATCGGTCAGTCAGTACGTCAGTCTGTCAGTAGGTCATTACATCAGTCAGTAAGTAAGTCAGTCAGTACGTCAGTCAGTACGTCAGCCAGTCAGTCCGTCAGTCAGTACATCAGTCAGTACGTCAGTCAGTCCCTCCGTCAGTCAGTACGTCAGTCAGTCAGTCGGTCAGTAAGTAAGTACGTCAGTCAGTACGTCAGTCAGTCTGTCCGTCAGTCAGTACGTCAGTCAGTCAGTCCGTAAGTCAGTACATCAGTCAGTCAGTACGTCAGTCTGTCAGTAGGTCAGTACATCAGTCAGTAAGTAAGTCAGTCAGTACGTCAGTCAGTACGTCAGTCAGTCAGTTCGTCAGTCAGTAAATCCGTCAGTCAGTAAGTACGTCAGTCAGTAAGTACGTCAGTCAGTCTGTCCGTCAGTCAGTACGTCATTCAGTCATTCCGTCAGTCAGTACGTCAGTCAGTCAGTCAGTCAGTACGTCAGCATGTCAGTCAGTACGTCAGCACGTCAGTCAGTATGTCAGTCAGTCAGTACGTCAGTCAGTCAGTCAGTACGTCAGTCAGTCAATCATTCAATACGTCAGTCAGTACGTCAGTCTGTCAGTACGTCAGTCAGTACGTCAGTCAGTTACTCAGTCAATACGTCAGTCAGTACGTCAGTCAGTACGTCAGTCAGTCAATCATTCAGTACGTCAGTCAGTACGTCAGTCAGTACGTCAGTCAGTACGTCAGTCAGTAAGTACGTCAGTACGTCAGTCAGTACGACAGTCAGTACGTCAGTCAGTACGTCAGTCAGTACGTCAGTCAGTCAGTCAGTCACTACGTCAGTCAGTACGTCAGTCAGTACGTCAGTCTGTCAGTACGTCAGTCAGTACGTCAGTCATTCAGTCAGTCACTTCGTCAGTCAGTACGTCAGTCAGTCAATCATTCAGTACGTCAGTCAGTAAGTACGTCAGTACGTCAGTCAGTACGTCAGTCAGTACGTCAGTCAGTACGTCAGTCAGTCAGTCAGTCACTACGTCAGTCAGTATGTCAGTCAGTACGTCAGTTTGTCAGTACGTCAGTCAGTACGTCAGTTAGTCAGTCAGTCACTACGTCAGTCAGTACGTCAGTCTTTCAGTACGTCAGTCAGTACGACAGTCAGTACGTCAGTCAGTCAGTCAGTACGTCAGTCAGTACGTCAGTCTATCAGTCACTCAGAACGTCAGTCAGTCAGTCAGTACATCAGTCAGTCAGTCAGTACGTCAGTCAATCAGTCAGACCGTCAGTACGTCAGTCAGTACGTCTGTCAGGCAGTAAGTACGTCAGTCGGGTCAATCAGTCAGTACGTCAGTCAGTCAGTACGTACGTCAGTCGGTCAGTCAGTACGTCAGACAGTCAGTCAGTACGTACGTCTGTCAGTACGTCAGTCAGTCCGTACGTCAGTCAGTCAGTACATCAGTCAGTCAGTACGTCAGTCTGTCAGCACGTCAGTCAGTCACTCAGTCAATACGTCAAACAGTCAGTCCGTCAGTCAGTACATCAGTCATTCAGTACGTCAGTCTGTCAGTACGTCAGTCAGTCAGTCAGTCAGTACGTCAGTCAGTCCGTCAGACAGTCAGCATGTCAGTCAGTACGTCATTCAGTCAGTCAGTACGTCAGTCAGTCAATCATTCAGTACGTCAGTCAATACGTCAGTCTGTCAGTACGTCAGTCAGTACGTCAGTCAGTTACTCAGTCACTACGTCAGTCAAGCAATCATTCAGTACGTCAGTTAGTAGGTCAGTCAGTAAGTACGTCAGTACGTCAGTCAGTACGACAGTCAGTACGTCAGTCAGTACATCAGTCAGTCAGTCAGTCACTACGTCAGTCAGTACGTCAGTTAGTACGTCAGTCTGTCAGTACATCAGTCAGTACGTCAGTCAGTCAGTCAGTCACTACGTCATTGAGTACGTCAGTCAGTCAATCATTCAGTACGTCAGTCAGTAAGTACGTCAGTACGTCAGTCAGTACGACAGTCAGTACGTCAGTCAGTACGTCAGTCAGTCAGTCAGTCAGTACGTCAGTCATTCAGTCAGTCACTACGTCAATCAGTATGTCAGTCAGTACGTCAGTCTGTCAGTACGTCAGTCAGTACGTCAGTCAGTCAGTAAGTACGTCAGTCAGTAAGTACGTCAGTCAGTCTGTCCGTCAGTCAGTACGTCAGTCAGTCAGTCCGTCAGTCAGTACGTTAGTCAGTCAGTCCGTCAGTCAGTACGTCAGTCAGTCAGTCAGTACGTCAGTCTGTCAGTACGTCAGTCTGTCAGTAAGTCAGTCAGTCTGTCAGTACGTCAGTCATTCAGTCAGTCAGTACGTCAGTCAGTCAGTACGTCAGTCAGTATGTCAGTCAGTCAGTCAGTTCTTCCGTCAGTCAGTACGTCAGTACGTCAGTCAGTCAGTCAGTACGTCAGTCAGTCAGTCAGTCAGTCAGTCAATACGTCAGTCAGTCCGTCAATCAGTACGTCAGTCTGTCAGTACGTCAGTCAGTACGTCAGTCAGTCAGCACGTCAGTCAGCACGTCAGTCAGTACGTCACCCAGTCAGTCAGTCCGTCAGTCAGTACGTCACTCAGTACGTCAGTCAGTAAGTTAGTACGTCAATCAGTCAGTACGTCAGTCAGTCCGTCAGTCAATACGTAAGTCAGTCAGTCCGTCAGTCAGTACAGCCGTCAGTCAGTACGGCAGTCAGTCAGTCAGTACGTCAGTCAGTCAGTCCATCGGTCAGTCAGTACGTCAGTCAGTCAGTAGGTCAGTACATCAGTCAGTAAGTAAGTCAGTCAGTACGTCAGTCAGTACGTCATCCAGTCAGTCCGTCAGTCAGTACATCAGTCAGTCCGTCCGTCAGTCAGTACGTCAGTCAGTCAGTCTGTCCGTCAGTCAGTACGTCAGTCAGTCAGTCCGTAAGTCAGTACATCAGTCAGTCAGTACGTCAGTCTGTCAGTAGGTCAGTACATCAGTCAGTAAGTAAGTCAGTCAGTACGTCAGTCAGTACGTCAGTCAGTCAGTTCGTCAGTCAGTAAATCCGTCAGTCAGTAAGTACGTCAGTCAGTAAGTACGTCAGTCAGTCTGTCCGTCAGTCAGTACGTCATTCAGTCATTCCGTCAGTCAGTACGTTAGTCAGTCTGTCCGTCAGTCAGTAAATCAGTCAGTCAGTCAGTACGTCAGTCAGTACGTCAGTCAGTACGTCAGTCAGTCAGTACGTCCGTCAGTCAGTACGTCAGTCTGTCAGTACATCAGTCACTCAGTACGTCAGTCAGTCAGTACGTCAGTCAGTATGTCAGTCAGTCAGTCAGTTCTTCCGTCAGTCAGTACGTCAGTACGTCAGTCATTCAGTCAGTACGTCAGTCAGTCAGTCAGTCAGTCAGTCAATACGTCAGTCAGTCAGTCAGTCAGTCAGTCAATACGTCAGTCAGTCCGTCAGTCAGTACGTCAGTCTGTCAGTACGTCAGTCAGTACGTCAGTCAGTCAGCACGTCAGTCAGTCAGTCAGTCAATACGTCAGTCAGTCCGTCAGTCAGTACGTCAGTCAGCACGTCAGTCAGTACGTCACTCAATCAGTCAGTCCGTCAGTCAGTACGTCACTCAGTACGTCAGTCAGTAAGTTAGTACGTCAGTCAGTCAGTACGTCAGTCAGTCCGTCATTCAGTACGTAAGTCAGTCAGTCCGTCAGTCAGTACGTCAGTCAGTACGGCAGTCAGTCAGTCAGTACGTCAGTCCATCGGTCAGTCAGTTGGTTCTCGAGATATGAGCCCTATTAACTTCAACGAAAATGCAGCAAAAGTCAAAATGAGGATTTCAAGTGCGGTTCGATTAAAAAAATATCCGTACAGCGAAATGCTAAATGCGGCTATGAGAGGTTTATTTGCGTTAAATGGACACGTTTGCAACAAAAATCAAGTCTCCAAGTCAAATGGTTCTCGAGATATGAGCCCTATTAACTTCAACGAAAATGCAGCAAAAGGCAAAATGAGGATTTTAAGTGCGGTTCGATTAAAAAAATATCCGTACAGCGAAATGCTAAATGCGGCTATGAGAGGTTTATTTGCGTTAAATGGACACGTTTGCAACAAAAATCAAGTCTCCAAGTCAAATGGTTCTCGAGATATGAGCCCTATTAACTTCAACGAAAATGCAGCAAAAGTCAAAATGAGGATTTCAAGTGCGATTCGATTAAAAAAATATCCGTACAGCGAAATGCTAAATGCGGCTATGAGAGGTTTATTTGCGTTAAATGGACACGTTTGCAACAAAAATCAAGTCTCCAAGTCAAATGGTTCTCGAGATATGAGCCCTATTAACTTCAACGAAAATGCAGCAAAAGTCAAAATGAGGATTTCAAGTGCGGTTCGATTAAAAAAATATCCGTACAGCGAAATGCTAAATGCGGCTATGAGAGGTTTATTTGCGTTAAATGGACACGTTTGCAACAAAAATCAAGTCTCCAAGTCAAATGGTTCTCGAGATATGAGCCCTATTAACTTCAACGAAAATGCAGCAAAAGGCAAAATGAGGATTTTAAGTGCGGTTCGATTAAAAAAATATCCGTACAGCGAAATGCTAAATGCGGCTATGAGAGGTTTATTTGCGTTAAATGGACACGTTTGCAACAAAAATCAAGTCTCCAAGTCAAATGGTTCTCGAGATATGAGCCCTATTAACTTCAACGAAAATGCAGCAAAAGTCAAAATGAGGATTTCAAGTGCGGTTCGATTAAAAAAATATCCGTACAGCGAAATGCTAAATGCGGCTATGAGAGGTTTATTTGCGTTAAATGGACACGTTTGCAACAAAAATCAAGTCTCCAAGTCAAATGGTTCTCGAGATATGAGCCCTATTAACTTCAACGAAAATGCAGCAAAAGGCAAAATGAGGATTTTAAGTGCGGTTCGATTAAAAAAATATCCGTACAGCGAAATGCTAAATGCGGCTATGAGAGGTTTATTTGCGTTAAATGGACACGTTTGCAACAAAAATCAAGTCTCCAAGTCAAATGGTTCTCGAGATATGAGCCCTATTAACTTCAACGAAAATGCAGCAAAAGTCAAAATGAGGATTTCAAGTGCGGTTCGATTAAAAAAATATCCGTACAGCGAAATGCTAAATGCGAATATGAGAGGTTTATTTGCGTTAAATGGACACGTTTGCAACAAAAATCAAGTCTCCAAGTCAAATGGTTCTCGAGATATGAGCCCTATTAACTTCAACGAAAATGCAGCAAAAGTCAAAATGAGGATTTCAAGTGCGGTTCGATTAAAAAAATATCCGTACAGCGAAATGCTAAATGCGGCTATGAGAGGTTTATTTGCGTTAAATGGACACGTTTGCAACAAAAATCAAGTCTCCAAGTCAAATTGTTCTCGAGATATGAGCCCTATTAACTTCAACGAAAATGCAGCAAAAGGCAAAATGAAGATTTTAAGTGCGGTTCGATTAAAAAAATATCCGTACAGCGAAATGCTAAATGCGGCTATGAGAGGTTTATTTGCGTTAAATGGACACGTTTGCAACAAAAATCAAGTCTCCAAGTCAAATGGTTCTCGAGATATGAGCCCTATTAACTTCAACGAAAATACAGCAAAAGTCAAAATGAGGATTTCAAGTGCGGTTCGATTAAAAAAATATCCGTACAGCGAAATGCTAAATGCGGCTATGCGAGGTTTATTTGCGTTAAATGGACACGTTTGCAACAAAAATCAAGTCTCCAAGTCAAATGGTTCTCGAGATATGAGCCCTATTAACTTCAACGAAAATGCAGCAAAAGTCAAAATGAGGATTTCAAGTGCGGTTCGATTAAAAAAATATCCGTACAGCGAAATGCTAAATGCGGCTATGAGAGGTTTATTTGCGTTAAATGGACACGTTTGCAACAAAAATCAAGTCTCCAAGTCAAATGGTTGTCGAGATTTGAGCCCTATTAACTTCAACGAAAATGCAGCAAAAGTCAAAATGAGGATTTCAAGTGCGGTTCGATTAAAAAAATATCCGTACAGCGAAATGCTAAATGCGGCTATGAGAGGTTTATTTGCGTTAAATGGACACGTTTGCAACAAAAATCAAGTCTCCAAGTCAAATGGTTCTCGAGATATGAGCCCTATTAACTTCAACGAAAATGCAGCAAAAGTCAAAATGAGGATTTCAAGTGCGGTTCGATTAAAAAAATATCCGTACAGCGAAATGCTAAATGCGGCTATGAGAGGTTTATATGCGTTAAATGGACACGTTTGCAACAAAAATCAAGTCTCCAAGTCAAATGGTTCTCGAGATATGAGCCCTATTAACTTCAACGAAAATGCAGCAAAAGGCAAAATGAGGATTTCAAGTGCGGTTCGATTAAAAAAATATCCGTACAGCGAAATGCTAAATGCGGCTATGAGAGGTTTATTTGCGTTAAATGGACACGTTTGCAACAAAAATCAAGTCTCCAAGTCAAATGGTTCTCGAGATATGAGCCCTATTAACTTCAACGAAAATGCAGCAAAAGTCAAAATGAGGATTTCAAGTGCGGTTCGATTAAAAAAATATCCGTACAGCGAAATGCTAAATGCGGCTATGAGAGGTTTATTTTCGTTAAATGGACACGTTTGCAACAAAAATCAAGTCTCCAAGTCAAATGGTTCTCGAGATATGAGCCCTATTAACTTCAACGAAAATGCAGCAAAAGTCAAAATAAGGATTTCAAGTGCGGTTCGATTAAAAAAATATCCGTACAGCGAAATGCTAAATGCGGCTATGAGAGGTTTATTTGCGTTAAATGGACACGTTTGCAACAAAAATCAAGTCTCCAAGTCAAATGGTTCTCGAGATATGAGCCCTATTAACTTCAACGAAAATGCAGCAAAAGGCAAAATGAGGATTTTAAGTGCGGTTCGATTAAAAAAATATCCGTACAGCGAAATGCTAAATGCGGCTATGAGAGGTTTATTTGCGTTAAATGGACACGTTTGCAACAAAAATCAAGTCTCCAAGTCAAATGGTTCTCGAGATATGAGCCCTATTAACTTCAACGAAAATGCAGCAAAAGGCAAAATGAGGATTTTAAGTGCGGTTCGATTAAAAAAATATCCGTACAGCGAAATGCTAAATGCGGCTATGAGAGGTTTATTTGCGTTAAATGGACACGTTTGCAACAAAAATCAAGTCTCCAAGTCAAATGGTTCTTGAGATATGAGCCCTATTAACTTCAACGAAAATGCAGCAAAAGTCAAAATGAGGATTTCAAGTGCGGTTCGATTAAAAAAATATCCGTACAGCGAAATGCTAAATGCGGCTATGAGAGGTTTATTTGCGTTAAATGGACACGTTTGCAACAAAAATCAAGTCTCCAAGTCAAATGGTTCTCGAGATATGAGCCCTATTAACTTCAACGAAAATGCAGCAAAAGGCAAAATGAGGATTTTAAGTGCGGTTCGATTAAAAAAATATCCGTACAGCGAAATGCTAAATGCGGCTATGAGAGGTTTAATTGCGTTAAATGGACACGTTTGCAACAAAAATCAAGTCTCCAAGTCAAATGGTTCTCGAGATATGAGCCCTATTAACTTCAACGAAAATGCAGCAAAAGTCAAAATGAGGATTTCAAGTGCGGTTCGATTAAAAAAATATCCGTACAGCGAAATGCTAAATGCGAATATGAGAGGTTTATTTGCGTTAAATGGACACGTTTGCAACAAAAATCAAGTCTCCAAGTCAAATGGTTCTCGAGATATGAGCCCTATTAACTTCAACGAAAATGCAGCAAAAGTCAAAATGAGGATTTCAAGTGCGGTTCGATTAAAAAAATATCCGTACAGCGAAATGCTAAATGCGGCTATGAGAGGTTTATTTGCGTTAAATGGACACGTTTGCAACAAAAATCAAGTCTCCAAGTCAAATTGTTCTCGAGATATGAGCCCTATTAACTTCAACGAAAATGCAGCAAAAGGCAAAATGAAGATTTTAAGTGCGGTTCGATTAAAAAAATATCCGTACAGCGAAATGCTAAATGCGGCTATGAGAGGTTTATTTGCGTTAAATGGACACGTTTGCAACAAAAATCAAGTCTCCAAGTCAAATGGTTCTCGAGATATGAGCCCTATTAACTTCAACGAAAATGCAGCAAAAGTCAAAATGAGGATTTCAAGTGCGGTTCGATTAAAAAAATATCCGTACAGCGAAATGCTAAATGCGGCTATGAGAGGTTTATTTGCGTTAAATGGACACGTTTGCAACAAAAATCAAGTCTCCAAGTCAAATGGTTCTCGAGATATGAGCCCTATTAACTTCAACGAAAATGCAGCAAAAGTCAAAATGAGGATTTCAAGTGCGGTTCGATTAAAAAAATATCCGTACAGCGAAATGCTAAATGCGGCTATGAGAGGTTTATTTGCGTTAAATGGACACGTTTGCAACAAAAATCAAGTCTCCAAGTCAAATGGTTGTCGAGATTTGAGCCCTATTAACTTCAACGAAAATGCAGCAAAAGTCAAAATGAGGATTTCAAGTGCGGTTCGATTAAAAAAATATCCGTACAGCGAAATGCTAAATGCGGCTATGAGAGGTTTATTTGCGTTAAATGGACACGTTTGCAACAAAAATCAAGTCTCCAAGTCAAATGGTTCTCGAGATATGAGCCCTATTAACTTCAACGAAAATGCAGCAAAAGTCAAAATGAGGATTTCAAGTGCGGTTCGATTAAAAAAATATCCGTACAGCGAAATGCTAAATGCGGCTATGAGAGGTTTATTTGCGTTAAATGGACACGTTTGCAACAAAAATCAAGTCTCCAAGTCAAATGGTTCTCGAGATATGAGCCCTATTAACTTCAACGAAAATGCAGCAAAAGGCAAAATGAGGATTTCAAGTGCGGTTCGATTAAAAAAATATCCGTACAGCGAAATGCTAAATGCGGCTATGAGAGGTTTATTTGCGTTAAATGGACACGTTTGCAACAAAAATCAAGTCTCCAAGTCAAATGGTTCTCGAGATATGAGCCCTATTAACTTCAACGAAAATGCAGCAAAAGTCAAAATGAGGATTTCAAGTGCGGTTCGATTAAAAAAATATCCGTACAGCGAAATGCTAAATGCGGCTATGAGAGGTTTATTTGCGTTAAATGGACACGTTTGCAACAAAAATCAAGTCTCCAAGTCAAATGGTTCTCGAGATATGAGCCCCTATTAACTTCAACGAAAATGCAGCAAAAGTCAAAATGAGGATTTCAAGTGCGGTTCGATAATTTCAACCGACCATTGATTGGCTCAACTGCCCGTCCACGAAGCTCAACCGACCATTGATTGGCTCAACTGACCGCCCCACTAAGCTCAACCGACCTTTGATTGGCTGAACTGACCGCCCGCTAAGCTCAACCGACCACTGATTGGCACAACTGACCGCCCACTAAGCTCAACCGACCATTGATTGGCTCAACTGCCCGCCCACTAAGCTCAACCGACCATTGATTGGCTCAACTGCCCGCCCACTAAGCTCAACCGACCATTGATTGGCTCAACTGCCCGCCCACTAAGCTCAACCAACTTTGGATTGGCTCAACTGCACGCCCACTAAACTCAACCGAACTTGGATTAGCTCAACTGAACGCCCACTAAGCTCAACCGGCTTTGTTTGGCTCAACTGCCTGCCCACTAAGCTCAACCGACCTTTGATTGGCCCAACTGCCCGCCCACTAAGCTCACCCGACCTTTGATTGGCTCAACTGCCCGCCCACTAAGCTCAACCGACTATTGATTGGCTCAACTGACCGACCATTAAAATTAACCGACCATTCATTATTTCAACTACCTGACCACTAAGCTCAACCGACCATTGATTGGCTCAACAGCCAGCCCACTACGCTGAGCAGACAATTGATTGGCTCAACTGCCCGCCCACTAAGCTCAAACGACCATTGATTGGCTCCACTGACCGCCCACTGAGCTCAACAGACCATTGATTGGCTCAACTGCCCGCCCACTAAGCTCAACCGACCATTGATTGGCTCAACAGCCCGCCGACTAAGCTCAACCGACCATTGATTGACTCAACTGACCGCCCACTAAGCTCAACCGACCATTGATTGGCTTAACTGCCCGCCCACTAATTTCAACCGACCATTGATTGGCTCAACTGCCCGTCCACGAAGCTCAACCGACCATTGATTGCCTGAACTGACCGCCCACTAAGCTCAACCGACCATTGATTGGCACAACTGACCGCCCACTAAGCTCAACCTACCATTGATTTGCTCAACTGACCGCCCACTAAGCTCAACCGACCATTGATTGGCTCTACTGACCGCCCACTAAGCTCAACCGACCATTGATTGGCTCAACTGCCCGCCCACTAAGCTCAACCAACCATTGATTGGCTCAACTGGCCGCCCACTAAGCCCAACCGACCATTGATTGGCTCAACTGCCTGCCCAATAAGATCAACCGACCATGGATTGGCTCACCTGCCCGCCCACTAAGCTCAACCGACCATTGACTGGCTCAACTGCCCGCCCACTAAGCTCAACCGACCATTGATTGTCTCAACTTCCCGCCCACTAAGCTCAACCGACCATTGATTGGCTCAACTGCCCGCCCACTAAGCTCAACCGACCATTGATTGGCTCAACTGCCCGCCCACTAAGCTCAACCAACCTTGGATTGGCTCAACTGCACGCCCACTAAGCTCAACCGACTTTGGATTAGCTCAACTGCCCGCCCACTAAGCTCAACCGACCATTGATTCGCTCAACTCACCGCCCATTAAGCTCTACCGACCATTGATTGGCTCAACTGCCCGCCCTTTAAGCTCAACCGACCATTGATTGGCTCAACTTCCCGCCCACTAATCTGAACGGACCATTGATTGACTCAACTGCCCGCCCACTTAGCTCAACCGACCTTTGATTGGATCAACTGCACGTCCACTTAGCACAACCGACCTTGGATTGGCTCAACTGCCCGCCCACTAAGCTCAACCGACCATTGATTGGCTCAACTGACCGCCCATTAAGCTCAACCGACCACTGATAGGCTCAAATGCCCGCCCATCTAAGCTCAACCGACCAATGATTGGCTCAAATGCCCGCCCATCTAAGCTTAACGGAACATTGATTGACTCAACTGACCGCCCACTAAGCTCAACCGACCAGTAATTGGCTTAACTGCCCGCCCACTAATTTCAACCGACCATTGATTGGCTCAACTGCCCGTCCACGAAGCTCAACCGACCATTGATTGGCTCAACTGACCACCCACTAAGCTCAATCGACCTTTGATTGGCTGAACTGACCGCCCGCTAAGCTCAACCGACCACTGATTGGCACAACTGACCGCCCACTAAGCTCAACCGACCATTGATTGGCTCAACTGCCCGCCCACTAAGCTCAACCGACCATTGATTGGCTCAACTGCCCGCCCACTAAGCCCAACCGACCATTGATTGGCTCAACTGCCCGCCCACTAAGCTCAACCAACTTTGGATTGGCTCAACTGCACGCCCACTAAGCTCAACCGACCTTGGATTAGCTCAACTGAACGCCCACTAAGCTCAACCGGCCTTTGTTTGGCTCAACTGCCTTCCCACTAAGCTCAACCGACCTTTGATTGGCCCAACTGCCCGCCCACTAAGCTCAACCGACTATTGATTGGCTCAACTGACCGACCATTAAGTTTTACCGACCATTCATTATTTCAACTACCCGACCACTAAGCTCAACCGACCATTGATTGGCTCAACAGCCCGCCCGCTACGCTGAACAGACAATTGATTGAATCAACTGCCCGCCCACTAAGCTCAAACGACCATTGATTGGCTCCACTGACCGCCCACTGAGCTCAACAGACCATTGATTGGCTCAACTGCCCGCCCACTAAGCTCAACCGACCATTGATTGGCTCAACAGCCCGCCCACTAAGCTCAACCGACCATTGATTGACTCAACTGACCGCCCACTAAGCTCAACCGACCATTGATTGGATTAACTGCCCGTCCACGAAGCTCAACTGACCATTGATTATCTCAACTGACCGCCCACTAAGCCAAACGACTTTTGATTGGCTCAACTGCCCGCTCACTAAGCTCAACCGACCTTTGATTGGCTGAACTGACCGCCCACTAAGCTCAACCGACCATTGATTGGCACAACTGACCGCCCACTAAGCTCAACCGACCATTGATTTGCTCAACTGACCGCCCACTAAGCTCAACCGACCATTGTTATGCTAAACTGCCCGCCCACTAAGCTCAACTTACCATTGATTGACTCAACTGCCCGCCCACTAAGCTCAACCGACCACTGATAGGCTCAAATGCCCGCCCATCTATGCTTAACGGAACATTGATTGACTCAACTGACCGCCCACTAAGCTCAACCGACCAGTAATTGGCTTAACTGCCCGCCCACTAATTTCAACCGACCATTGATTGGCTCAACTGCCCGTCCACGAAGCTCAACCGACCATTGATTGGCTCAACTGACCGCCCACTAAGCTCAACCGACCTTTGATTGGCTGAACTGACCGCCCGCTAAGCTCAACCGACCACTGATTGGCACAACTGACCGCCCACTAAGCTCAACCGACCATTGATTGGCTCAACTGCCCGCCCACTAAGCTCAACCGACCATTGATTGGCTCAACTGCCCGCCCACTAAGCTCAACCGACCATTGATTGGCTCAACTGCCCGCCCACTAAGCTCAACCAACTTTGGATTGGCTCACCTGCACGCCCACTAAGCTCAACCGACCTTTGATTGGCTGAACTGACCGCCCGCTAAGCTCAACCGACCACTGATTGGCACAACTGACCGCCCACTAAGCTCAACCGACCATTGATTGGCTGAACTGACCGCCCACTAAGCTCAACCGACCATTGATTGGCTCAACTGACCGCCCACTAAGCTCAACCGACCTTTGATTGGCTGAACTGACCGCCCACTAAGCTCAACCGACCACTGATTGGCACAACTGACCGGCCACTAAGCTCAACCGACCATTGTTATGCTAAACTGCCCGCCCACTATGCTCAACCGACCATTGATTGGCTCCATTGACCGCCCACTAAGCTCAACCGACCATTGATTGGCTCAACTGACCGCCCATTAAGCTCAACCGACCACTGATAGGCTCAAATGCCCGCCCATCTAAGCTCAACCGACAAATGATTGGCTCAAATGCCCGCCCGTTAAGCTTAGATGGGCGGGCATTTGAGCCAATCATTGGTCGGTTGAGCTTAGATGGGCGGGCATTTGAGCCTATCAGTGGTCGGTTGAGCTTAATGGGCGGTCAGTTGAGCCAATCAATGGTCGGTTGAGCTTAGTGGGCGGGCAGTTGAGCCAATCCAAGGTCTGTTGAGCTCAGTGGGCGGTCAGTGGAGCCAATCAATGGTCGTTTGAGCTTAGTGGGCGGGCAGTTGAGTCAATCAATTGTCTGTTCAGCGTAGTGGGCGGGCTGTTGAGCCAATCAATGGTCGGTTGAGCTTAGTGGTCGGGTAGTTGAAATAATGAATGGTCGGTTAAACTTAATGGTCGGTCAGTTGAGCCAATCAATAGTCGGTTGAGCTTAGTGGGCGGGCAGTTGAGCCAATCAATGGTCGGTTGAGCTTCGTGGACGGGCAGTTGAGCCAATCAATGGTCGGTTGAAATTAGTGGGCGGGCAGTTAAGCCAATTACTGGTAGGTTGAGCTTAGTGGGCGGTCAGTTGAGTCAATCAATGTTCCGTTAAGCTTAGATGGGCGGGCATTTGAGCCAATCATTGGTCGGTTGAGCTTAGATGGGCGGGCATTTGAGCCTATCAGTGGTGGGTTGAGCTTAGTGGGCGGGCAGTTGAGTCAATCAATGGTAGGTTGAGCTTAATGGGCGGTCAGTTGAGCCAATCAATGGTCGGTTGAGCTTAGTGGGCGGTCAATGGAGCCAATCAATGGTCGGTTGAGCATAGTGGGCGGGCAGTTTACCATAACAATGGTCGGTTGAGCTTAGTGGGCGGTTAGTTGAGCAAATCAATGGTCGGTTGAGCTTAGTGGGCGGTCAGTTGTGCCAATCAATGGTCGGTTGAGCTTAGTGGGCGGTCAGTTCAGCCAATCAATGGTCGGTTGAGCTTAGTGGGCGGTCAGTTGTGCCAATCAGTGGTCGGTTGAGCTTAGCGGGCGGTCAGTTCAGCCAATCAAAGGTCGGTTGAGCTTAGTGGGCGTGCAGTTGAGCCAATCCAAAGTTGGTTGAGCTTAGTGGGCGGGCAGTTGAGCCAATCAATGGTCGGTTGAGCTCAGTGCGCGGGCAGTTGAGCCAATCAATGGTCGGTTGAGCTTAGTGGGCGGGCAGTTGAGCCAATCAATGGTCGGTTGAGCTTAGTGGGCGGTCAGTTGTGCCAATCAGTGGTCGGTTGAGCTTAGCGGGCGGTCAGTTCAGCCAATCAAATGTCGGTTGAGCTTAGTGGGCGTGCAGTTGAGCCAATTAAAAGTTGGTTGAGCTTAGTGGGCGGGCAGTTGAGCCAATCAATGGTCGGTTGAGCTCAGTGGGCGGGCAGTTGAGCCAATCAATGGTCGGTTAAGCATAGATGGGCGGGCATTTGAGCCAATCATTGGTCGGTTGAGCTTAGATGGGCGGGCATTTGAGCCTATCAGTTGTCGGTTGAGCTTAGTGGGCGTGCAGTTGAGTCAATCAATGGTAGGTTAGCTTAGTGGGCGGGCAGTTTAGCATAACAATGGTCGGTTGAGCTTAGTGGGCGGTCAGTTGAGCAAATCAATGGTCGGTTGAGCTTAGTGGGCGGTCAGTTGTGCCAATCAATGGTCGGTTGAGCTTAGTGGGCGGTCAGTTCAGCCAATCAAAGGTCGGGTGAGCTTAGTGGGCGGGCAGTTGAGCCAATCAAAAGTCGTTTGGCTTAGTGGGCGGTCAGTTGAGATAATCAATGGTCAGTTGAGCTTCGTGGACGGGCAGTTAAGCCAATCAATGGTCGGTTGAGCTTAGTGGGCGGGCTGTTGAGCCAATCAATGGTCGGTTGAGCTTAGTGGGCGGACAGTTGAGCCAATCAATGGTCTGTTGAGCTCAGTGGGCGGTCAGTGGAGCCAATCAATGGTCGTTTGAGCTTAGTGGGCGGGCAGTTGAGTCAATCAATTGTCTGTTCAGCGTAGTGGGCGGGCTGTTGAGCCAATCAATGGTCGGTTGAGCTTAGTGGTCGGGTAGTTGAAATAATGAATGGTCGGTTAAACTTAATGGTCGGTCAGTTGAGCCAATCAATAGTCGGTTGAGCTTAGTGGGCGGCCAGTTGAGCCAATCAAAGGTCGGGTGAGCTTAGCGGGCGGTCAGTTCAGCCAATCAAAGGTCGGTTGAGCTTAGTGGGCGGTCAGTTGAGCCAATCAATGGTCGGTTGAGCTTCGTGGACGGGCAGTTGAGCCAATCAATGGTCGGTTGAAATTAGTGGGCGGGCAGTTAAGCCAATTACTGGTCGGTTGAGCTTAGTGGGCGGTCAGTTGAGTCAACCAATGTTCCGTTAAGCTTAGATGGGCGGGCATTTGAGCCAATCATTTGTCGGTTGAGCTTAGATGGGCGGGCATTTGAGCCTTTCAGTGGTCGGTTGAGCTTAATGGGCGGTCAGTTGAGCCAATCAATGGTCGGTTGAGCTTAGTGGGCGGGCAGTTGAGCCAATCCAAGGTCGGTTGAGCTAAGTGGACGTGCAGTTGATCCAATCAAAGGTCGGTTGAGCTAAGTGGGCGGGCAGTTGAGTCAATCAATGGTCCGTTCAGATTAGTGGGCGGGCAGTTGAGCCAATCAATGGTCGGTTGAGCTTAAAGGGCGGGCAGTTGAGCCAATCAATGGTCTGTTGAGCTTAATGGGCGGGCTGTTGAGTCAATCAATGGTCGGTAGAGCTTAATGGGCGGTGAGTTGAGCGAATCAATGGTCGGTTGAGCTTAGTGGGCGGGCAGTTGAGCTAATCCAAAGTCGGTTGAGCTTAGTGGGCGTGCAGTTGAGCCAATCCAAGGTTGGTTGAGCTTAGTGGGCGGGCAGTTGAGTCAACCAATGGTCGGTTGAGCTTAGTGGGCGGGCAGTTGAGCCAATCAATGGTCGGTTGAGCTTAATGGGCGGTCAGTTGAGCGAATCAATGGTCGGTTGAGCTTAGTGGGCGTGCAGTTGAGCCAATCCAAGGTTGGTTGAGCTTAGTGGGCGGGCAGTTGAGCCAACCAATGGTCGGTTGAGCTTAGTGGGCGGGCCGTTGATCCAATCAATGGTCGGTTGAGCTTAGTGGTAGGGTAGTTGAAATAACGAATGGTCGGTTGAGCTTATTGGGCGGTCAGTTGAGCCAATAAATAGTCGGTTCAGCTTAGTGGTCGGGCAGTTGAGCCAATCAAAGGTCGGGTGAGCTTAGTGGGCGGGCAGTTGAGTAAATCAAAGGTCGGTTGAGCTTAGTGGGCAGGCAGTTGAGCCAAACAAAGGCCGGTGTAGCTTAGTGGGAGGGCAGTTGAGCCAATCAAAGGTCGGTTGAGCTTAGTGGGCGGGCAGTTGAGCCAATAAAAGGTCGGTTGAGCTTAGTGGGCGGTCAATGGAGGCAATCAATGGTCGGTTGAGCTTAGTGGGCGGGCAGTTTAGCATAACAATGGTCGGTTGAGCTTAGTGGGCGGTCAGTTGAGCAAATGAATGGTCGGTTGAGCTTAGTGGGCGGTCAGTTGTGCCAATCAATGATCGGTTGAGCTTAGTGGGCGTCAGTTCAGCCAATCAAAGGTCGGTTGAGCTTAGTGGGCGGGCAGTTGAGCCAATCAAAAGTCGGTTGGCTTAGTGGGCGGTCAGTTGAGATAATCAATGGTCGGTTGAGCTTCGTGGACGGGCATTTGAGCCAATCAATGGTCGGTTGAAATTAGTGGGCGGGCAGTTAAGCCAATCAATGGTCGGTTGAGCTTAGTGGGCGGTCAGTTGAGTCAATCAATGGTCGGTTGAGCTTAGTGGGCGGGCTGTTGAGCCAATCAATGGTCGGTTGAGCTTAGTGGGCGGGCAGTTGAGCCAATCAATGGTCTGTTGAGCTCAGTGGGCGGTCAGTGGAGCCAATCAAAGGTGGTTTGAGCATAGTGGGCGGGCAGTTGAGTCAATCAATTGTCTGTTCAGCGTAGTGGGCATGCTGTTGAGCCAATCAATGGTCGGTTGAGCTTAGTGGTCGGGTAGTTGAAATAATGAATGGTCGGTTAAACTTAATGGTCGGTCAGTTGAGCCAATCAATAGTCGGTTGAGCTTAGTGGGCGGGCAGTTGAGCCAATCAAAGGTCGCGTGAGCTTAGTGGGCGTTCAGTTGAGCTAATCCAAGGTCGGTTGAGCTTAGTGGGCGTGCAGTTGAGCCAATCCAAAGTTGGTTGAGCTTAGTGGGCGGGCAGTTAAGCCAATCACTGGTCGGTTGAGCTTAGCGGGCGGGCAGTAGAGCCAATCAATGGTCGGTTGAGCTTAGTGGGCGGGCAGTTTAGCATAACAATGGTCAGTTGAGCTTAGTGGGCGGTTAGTTGAGCAAATCAATGGTCGGTTGAGCTTAGTGGGCGGTCAGTTGTGCCAATCAATTTTCGGTTGAGCTTAGTGGGCGGTCAGTTCAGCCAATCAATGGTCGGTTGAGCTTAGTGGGCGGTCAGTTGTGCCAATCCAAAGTTGGTTGAGCTTAGTGGGCGGGCAGTTAAGCCAATCACTGGTCGGTTGAGCTTAGTGGGCGGGCAGTAGAGCCAATCAATGGTCGGTTGAGCTTAGTGGGCGGGCAGTTGAGACAATCAATGGTCGGTTGAGCTTAGTGGGCGGTCAGTTGTGCCAATCAGTGGTCGGTTGAGCTTAGCGGGCGGTCAGTTCAGCCAATCAAAGGTCGGTTGAGCTTAGTGGGCGGTCAGTTGAGCCAATCAATGGTCGGTTGAGCTTCGTGGACGGGCAGTTGAGCCAATCTATGGTCGGTTGAAATTAGTGGGTGGGCAGTTAAGCCAATTACTGGTCGGTTGAGCTTAGTGGGCGGTCAGTTGAGTCAATCAATGTTCCGTTAAGCTTAGATGGGCGGGCATTTGAGCCAATCATTGGTCGGTTGAGCTTAGATGGGCGGGCATTTGAGCCTATCAGTGGTCGGTTGAGCTTAGTTGGCGGGCAGTTGAGTCAATCAATCTTAGGTTGAGCTTAATGGGCGGTCAGTTGAGCCAATCAATGGTCGGTTGAGCTTAGTGGGCGGTCAATGGAGCCAATCAATTGTCGGTTGAGCATAGTGGGCGGGCAGTTTAGCATAACAATGGTCGGTTGAGCTTAGTGGCCGGTCAGTTGTGCCAATCAGTGGTCGGTTGAGCTTAGTGGGCGGTCAGTTCAGCCAATCAAAGGTCGGTTGAGCTTAGTGGGCGGTCAGTTGAGCCAATCAATGGTCGGTTGAGCTTAGTGGGCGGTCAGTTCAGCCAATCAATGGTCGGTTGAGCTTAGTGGGCGGTCAGTTGTGCCAATCAGTGGTCGGTTGAGCTTAGCGGGCGGTCAGTTCAGCCAATCAAAGGTCGGTTGAGCTTAGTGGGCGTGCAGGTGAGCCAATCCAAAGTTGGTTGAGCTTAGTGGGCGGGCAGTTGAGCCAATCAATGGTCGGTTGAGCTTAGTGGGCGGGCAGTTGAGCCAATCAATGGTCGGTTGAGCTTAGTGGGCGGGCAGTTGAGCCAATCAATGGTCGGTTGAGCTTAGTGGGCGGTCAGTTGTGCCAATCAGTGGTCGGTTGAGCTTAGCGGGCGGTCAGTTCAGCCAATCAAAGGTCGGTTGAGCTTAGTGGGCGGTCAGTTGAGCCAATCAATGGTCGGTTGAGCTTCGTGGACGGGCAGTTGAGCCAATCAATGGTCGGTTGAAATTAGTGGGCGGGCAGTTAAGCCAATTACTGGTCGGTTGAGCTTAGTGGGCGGTCAGTTGAGTCAATCAATGTTCCGTTAAGCATAGATGGGCGGGCATTTGAGCCAATCATTGGTCGGTTGAGCTTAGATGGGCGGGCATTTGAGCCTATCAGTGGTCGGTTGAGCTTAGTGGGCGGGCAGTTGAGTCAATCAATGGTAAGTTGAGCTTAGTGGGCGGGCAGTTTAGCATAACAATGGTCGGTTGAGCTTAGTGGGCGGTCAGTTGAGCAAATCAATGGTCGGTTGAGCTTAGTGGGCGGTCAGTTGTGCCAATCAATGGTCGGTTGAGCTTAATGGGCGGTCAGTTCAGCCAATCAAAGGTCGGTTGAGCTTAGTGAGCGGGCAGTTGAGCCAATCAAAAGTCGTTTGGCTTAGTGGGCGGTCAGTTGAGATAATCAATGGTCAGTTGAGCTTCGTGGACGGGCAGTTAATCCAATCAATGGTCGGTTGAGCTTAGTGGGCGGTCAGTTGAGTCAATCAATGGTCGGTTGAGCTTAGTGGGCGGGCTGTTGAGCCAATCAATGGTCGGTTGAGCTTAGTGGGCGGGCAGTTGAGCCAATCAATGGTCTGTTGAGCTCAGTGGGCGGTCAGTGGAGCCAATCAATGGTCGTTTGAGCTTAGTGGGCGGGCAGTTGATTCAATCAATTGTCTGTTCAGCGTAGCGGGCGGGCTGTTGAGCCAATCAATGGTCGGTTGAGCTTAGTGGTCGGGTAGTTGAAATAATGAATGGTCGGTAAAACTTAATGGTCGGTCAGTTGAGCCAATCAATAGTCGGTTGAGCTTAGAGGGCGGGCAGTTGGGCCAATCAAAGGTCGGTTGAGCTTAGTGGGAAGGCAGTTGAGCCAAACAAAGGCCGGTTGAGCTTAGTGGGCGTTCAGTTGAGCTAATCCAAGGTCGGTTGAGCTTAGTGGGCGTGCAGTTGAGCCAATCCAAAGTTGGTTGAGCTTAGTGGGCGGGCAGTTGAGCCAATCAATGGTCGGTTGGGCTTAGTGGGCGGGCAGTTGAGCCAATCAATGGTCGGTTGAGCTTAGTGGGCGGGCAGTTGAGCCAATCAATGGTCGGTTGAGCTTAGTGGGCGGTCAGTTGTGCCAATCAGTGGTCGGTTGAGCTTAGCGGGCGGTCAGTTCAGCCAATCAAAGGTCGATTGAGCTTAGTGGGTGGTCAGTTGAGCCAATCAATGGTCGGTTGAGCTTCGTGGACGGGCAGTTGAGCCAATCAATGGTCGGTTGAAATTAGTGGGCGGGCAGTTAAGCCAATTACTGGTCGGTTGAGCTTAGTGGGCGGTCAGTTGAGTCAATCAATGTTCCGTTAAGCTTAGATGGGCGGGCATTTGAGCCAATCATTGGTCGGTTGAGCTTAGATGGGCGGGCATTTGAGCCTATCAGTGGTCGGTTGAGCTTAATGGGCGGTCAGTTGAGCCAATCAATGGTCGGTTGAGCTTAGTGGGCGGGCAGTTGAGCCAATCCAAGGTCGGTTGTGCTAAGTGGACGTGCAGTTGATCCAATCAAAGGTCGGTTGAGCTAAGTGGGCGGGCAGTTGAGTCAATCAATGGTCCGTTCAGATTAGTGGGCGGGAAGTTGAGCCAATCAATGGTCGGTTGAGCTTAAAGGGCGGGCAGTTGAGCCAATCAATGGTCGGTAGAGCTTAATGGGCGGTGAGTTGAGCGAATCAATGGTCGGTTGAGCTTAGTGGGCGGGCAGTTGAGCTAATCCAAAGTCGGTTGAGCTTAGTGGGCGTGCAGTTGAGCCAATCCAAGGTTGGTTGAGCTTAGTGGGCGGGCAGTTGAGCCAATCAATGGTCGGTTGAGCTTAGTGGGCGGGCAGTTGAGCCAATCAATGGTCGGTTGAGCTTAGTGGGCGGGAAGTTGAGACAAGCAATGGTCGGTTGAGCTTAGTGGGCGGGCAGTTGAGCCAGTCAATGGTCGGTTGAGCTTAGTGGGCGGGCAGGTGAGCCATTCCATGGTCGGTTGATCTTATTGGGCAGGCAATTGAGCCAATCAATGGTCGGTTGGGCTTAGTGGGCGGCCAGTTGAGCCAATCAATGGTTGGTTGAGCTTAGTGGGCGGGCAGTTGAGCCAATCAATGGTCGGTTGAGCTTAGTGGGCGGTCAGTAGAGCCAATCAATGGTCGGTTGAGCTTAGTGGGCGGTCAGTTGAGCAAATCAATGGTAGGTTGAGCTTAGTGGGCGGTCAGTTGTGCCAATCAATGGTCGGTTGAGCTTAGTGGGCGGTCAGTTCAGCCAATCAATGGTCGGTTGAGCTTCGTGGACGGGCAGTTGAGCCAATCAATGGTCGGTTGAAATTAGTGGGCGGGCAGTTAAGCCAATCAATGGTCGGTTGAGCTTAGTGGGCGGTCAGTTGAGTCAATCAATGGTCGGTTGAGCTTAGTCGGCGGGCTGTTGAGCCAATCAATGGTCGGTTGAGCTTAGTGGGCGGGCAGTTGAGCCAATCAATGGTCTGTTGAGCTCAGTGGGCGGTCAGTGGAGCCAATCAATGGTCGTTTGAGCTTAGTGGGCGGGCAGTTGAGCCAATCAATTGTCTGCTCAGCGTAGTGGGCTGGCTGTTGAGCCAATCAATGGTCGGTTGAGCTTAGTGGTCAGGTGGTTGAAATAATGAATGGTCGGTTAATTTTAATGGTCGGTCAGTTGAGCCAATCAATAGTCGGTTGAGCTTAGTGGGCGGGCAGTTGAGCCAATCAAAGGTCGGGTGAGCTTAGTGGGCGGGCAGTTGGGCCAATCAAAGGTCGGTTGAGCTTAGTGGGCAGGCAGTTGAGCCAAAGCCGGTTGAGCTTAGTGGGCGTTCAGTTGAGCTAATCCAAGGTCGGTTGAGTTTAGTGGGCGTGCAGTTGAGCCAATCCAACGTTGGTTGAGCTTAGTTGGCGGGCAGTTGAGCCAATCAATGGTCGGTTGAGCTTAGTGGGCGGGCAGTTGAGCCAATCAATGGTCGGTTGAGCTTAGTGGGCGGGCAGTTGAGCCAATCAATGGTCGGTTGAGCTTAGTGGGCGGTCAGTTGTGCCAATCAGTGGTCGGTTGAGCTTAGTGGGCGGTCAGTTCAGCCAAGCAAAGGTCGGTTGAGCTTAGTGGGCGGTCAGTTGAGCCAATCAATGGTCGGTTGAGCTTCGTGGACGGGCAGTTGAGCCAATCAATGGTCGGTTGAAATTAGTGGGCGGGCAGTTAAGCCAATTACTGGTCGGTTGAGCTTAGTGGGCGGTCAGTTGAGTCAATCAATGTTCCGTTAAGCTTAGATGGGCGGGCATTTGAGCCAATCAATGGTCGGTTGAACTTAGATGGGCGGGCATTTGAGCCTATCAGTGGTCGGTTGAGCTTAGTGGGCGGGCAGTTGAGTTATCAATGGTAGGTTGAGCTTAATGGACGGTCAGTTGAGCCAATCAATGGTCGGTTGAGCTTAGTGGGCGGGCAGTTGAGCCAATCCAAGGTCGGTTGAGCTAAGTGGACGTGCAGTTGATCCAATCAAAGGTCGGTTGAGCTAAGTGGGCGGGCAGTTGAGTCAATCAATGGTCCGTTCAGATTAGTGGGCGGGCAGTTGAGCCAATCAATGGTCGGTTGAGCTCAGTGGGCGGGCAGTTGAGCCAATCCAAAGTTGGTTGAGCTTAGTGGCCGGTCAGTTGAGCCAATCAATGGTCGGTTGAGCTTAGTGGGCGGGTAGTTGAGCCAATCAATGGTCGGTTGAGCTTAGTGGGCGGTCAGTTGTGCCAATCAGTGGTCGGTTGAGCTTAGCGGGCGGTCAGTTCAGCCAATCAAAGGTCGGTTGAGCTTAGTGGACGGTCAGTTGAGCCAATCAATGGTCGGTTGAGCTTCTTGGACGGGCAGTTGAGCCAATCAATGGTCAGTTGAAATTAGTGGGCGGGCAGTTAAGCCAATTACTGGTCGGTTGAGCTTAGTGGGCGGTCAGTTGAGTCAATCAATGTTCCGTTAAGCATAGATGGGCGGGCATTTGAGCCAATCATTGGTCGGTTGAGCTTAGATGGGCGGGTATTTGAGCCTATCAGTGGTCGGTTGAGCTTAGTGGGCGGGCAGTTGAGCCAATCAATGGTCGGTTGAGCTTAGTGGGCGGGCAGTTGATCCAATCAATGGTCGGTTGAGCTTAGTGGGCGGTCAGTTGAGCCAATCAATGGTCGGTTGAGCTTAGTGGGCGGTCAGTTGTGCCAATCAGTGGTCGGTTGAGCTTAGCGGGCGGTCAGTTCAGCCAATCAAAGGTCGGTTGAGCTTAGTGGGCGGTCAGTTGAGCCAATCAATGGTCGGTTGAGCTTCGTGGACGGGCAGTTGAGCCAATCAATGGTCGGTTGAAATTAGTGGGCGGGCAGTTAAGCCAATTACTGGTCGGTTGAGCTTAGTGGGCGGTCAGTTGAGTCAGTCAATGTTCCGTTAAGCTTAGATGGGCGGGCATTTGAGCCAATCATTGGTCGGTTGAACTTAGATGGGCGGGCATTTGAGCCTATCAGTGGTCGGTTGAGCTTAGTGGGCGGGCAGTTGAGTTATCAATGGTAGGTTGAGCTTAATGGACGGTCAGTTGAGCCAATCAATGGTCGGTTGAGCTTAGTGGGCGGGCAGTTGAGCCAATCCAAGGTCGGTTGAGCTAAGTGGACGTGCAGTTGATCCAATCAAAGGTCGGTTGAGCTAAGTGGGCGGGCAGTTGAGTCAATCAATGGTCCGTTCAGATTAGTGGGCGGGCAGTTGAGCCAATCAATGGTCGGTTGAGCTCAGTGGGCGGGCAGTTGAGCCAATCAATGGTCGGTTGAGCTTAGTGGGCGGGTAGTTGAGCCAATCAATGGTCGGTTGAGCTTAGTGGGCTGGCAGTTGAGCCAATCAATGGTCGGTTGAGCTTAGTGGGCGGTCAGTTGTGCCAATCAGTGGTCGGTTGAGCTTAGCGGGCGGTCAGTTCAGCCAATCAAAGGTCGGTTGAGCTTAGTGGGCGGTCAGTTGAGCCAATCAATGGTCGGTTGAGCTTCTTGGACGGGCAGTTGAGCCAATCAATGGTCAGTTGAAATTAGTGGGCGGGCAGTTAAGCCAATTACTGGTCGGTTGAGCTTAGTGGGCGGTCAGTTGAGTCAATCAATGTTCCGTTAAGCATAGATGGGCGGGCATTTGAGCCAATCATTGGTCGGTTGAGCTTAGATGGGCGGGTATTTGAGCCTATCAGTGGTCGGTTGAGCTTAGTGGGCGGGCAGTTGAGCCAATCAATGGTCGGTTGAGCTTAGTGGGCGGGCAGTTGATCCAATCAATGATCGGTTGAGCTTAGTGGGCGGGCAGTTGAGCCAATCAATGGTCGGTTGAGCTTAGTGGGCGGTCAGTTGTGCCAATCAGTGGTCGGTTGAGCTTAGCGGGCGGTCAGTTCAGCCAATCAAAGGTCGGTTGAGCTTAGTGGGCGGTCAGTTGAGCCAATCAATGGTCGGTTGAGCTTCGTGGACGGGCAGTTGAGCCAATCAATGGTCGGTTGAAATTAGTGGGCGGGCAGTTAAGCCAATTACTGGTCGGTTGAGCTTAGTGGGCGGTCAGTTGAGTCAATCAATGTTCCGTTAAGCATAGATGGGCGGGCATTTGAGCCAATCATTGGTCGGTTGAGCTTTGATGGGCGGGCATTTGAGCCTATCAGTGGTCGGTTGAGCTTAGTGGGCGGGCAGTTGAGTCAATCAATGGTAGGTTGAGCTTAGTGGGCGGGCAGTTTAGCATAACAATGGTCGGTTGAGCTTAGTGGGCGGTCAGTTGAGCAAATGAATGGTCGGTTGAGCTTAGTGGGCGGTCAGTTGTGCCAATCAATGATCGGTTGAGCTTAGTGGGCGTCAGTTCAGCCAATCAAAGGTCGGTTGAGCTTAGTGGGCGGGCAGTTGAGCCAATCAAAAGTCGGTTGGCTTAGTGGGCGGTCAGTTGAGATAATCAATGGTCGGTTGAGCTTCGTGGACGGGCATTTGAGCCAATCAATGGTCGGTTGAAATTAGTGGGCGGGCAGTTAAGCCAATCAATGGTCGGTTGAGCTTAGTGGGCGGTCAGTGGAGCCAATCAATGGTGGTTTGAGCTTAGTGGGCGGGCAGTTGAGTCAATCAATTGTCTGTTCAGCGTAGTGGGCATGCTGTTGAGCCAATCAATGGTCGGTTGAGCTTAGTGGTCGGGTAGTTGAAATAATGAATGGTCGGTTAAACTTAATGGTCGGTCAGTTGAGCCAATCAATAGTCGGTTGAGCTTAGTGGGCGGGCAGTTGAGCCAATCAAAGGTCGGGTGAGCTTAGTGGGCGTTCAGTTGAGCTAATCCAAGGTCGGTTGAGCTTAGTGGGCGTGCAGTTGAGCCAATCCAAAGTTGGTTGAGCTTAGTGGGCGGGCAGTTAAGCCAATCACTGGTCGGTTGAGCTTAGTGGGCGGGCAGTAGAGCCAATCAATGGTCGGTTGAGCTTAGTGGGCGGGCAGTTTAGCATAACAATGGTCGGTTGAGCTTAGTGGGCGGTTAGTTGAGCAAATCAATGGTCGGTTGAGCTTCGTGGGCGGTCAGTTGTGCCAATCAATTTTCGGTTGAGCTTAGTGGGCGGTCAGTTCAGCCAATCAATGGTCGGTTGAGCTTAGTGGGCGGTCAGTTGTGCCAATCAGTGGTCGGTTGAGCTTAGTGGGCGTTCAGTTGAGCTAATCCAAGGTCGGTTGCGCTTAGTGGGCGTGCAGTTGAGCCAATCCAAAGTTGGTTGAGCTTAGTGGGCGGGCAGTTAAGCCAATCACTGGTCGGTTGAGCTTAGTGGGCGGGCAGTAGAGCCAATCAATGGTCGGTTGAGCTTAGTGGGCGGGCAGTTGAGACAATCAATGGTCGGTTGAGCTTAGTGGGCGGTCAGTTGTGCCAATCAGTGGTCGGTTGAGCTTAGCGGGCGGTCAGTTCAGCCAATCAAAGGTCGGTTGAGCTTAGTGGGCGGTCAGTTGAGCCAATCAATGGTCGGTTGAGCTTCGTGGACGGGCAGTTGAGCCAATCATTGGTCGGTTGAGCTTAGTGGGCGGTCAGTTGAGTCAATCAATGTTCCGTTAAGCTTAGATGGGCGGGCATTTGAGCCAATCATTGGTCGGTTGAGCTTAGATGGGCGGGCATTTGAGCCTATCAGTGGTCGGTTGAGCTTAGTTGGCGGGCAGTTGAGTCAATCAATGGTAGGTTGTGCTTAATGGGCGGTCAGTTGAGCCAATCAATGGTCGGTTGAGCTTAGTGGGCGGTCAATGGAGCCAATCAATGGTCGGTTGAGCTTAGTGGGCGGGCAGTTGAGCCAATCAATGGTCGGTTGAGCTTCTTGGACGGGCAGTTGAGCCAATCAATGGTCAGTTGAAATTAGTGGGCGGGCAGTTAAGCCAATTACTGGTCGGTTGAGCTTAGTGGGCGGTCAGTTGAGTCAATCAATGTTCCGTTAAGCATAGATGGGCGGGCATTTGAGCCAATCATTGGTCGGTTTAGCTTAGATGGGCGGGTATTTGAGCCTATCAGTGGTCGGTTGAGCTTAGTGGGCGGGCAGTTGAGCCAATCAATGGTCGGTTGAGCTTAGTGGACGGGCAGTTGATCCAATCAATGGTCGGTTGAGCTTAGTGGGCGGGCAGTTGAGCCAATCAATGGTCGGTTGAGCTTAGTGGGCGGGCAGGTGAGCCAATCCATGGTCGGTTGATCTTATTGGGCAGGCAGTTGTGCCAATCAATGGTCGGTTGAGCTTAGTGGGCGGCCAGTTGAGCCAATCAATGGTCGGTTGAGCTTAGTGGGCGGGCAGTTGAGCCAATCAATGGTCGGTTGAGCTTAGTGGGCGGTCAGTAGAGCCAATCAATGGTCGGTTGAGCTTAGTGGGCGGTCAGTTGAGTCAATCAATGTTCCGTTAAGCTTAGATGGGCGGGCATTTGAGCCAATCATTGGTCGGTTGAACTTAGATGGGCGGGCATTTGAGCCTATCAGTGGTCGGTTGAGCTTAGTGGGCGGGCAGTTGAGCCAATCCAAGGTCGGTTGAGCTAAGTGGACGTGCAGTTGATCCAATCAAAGGTCGGTTGAGCTAAGTGGGCGGGCAGTTGAGTCAATCAATGGTCCGTTCAGATTAGTGGGCGGGCAGTTGAGCCAATCAATGGTCGGTTGAGCTTAGTGGGCGGGCAGTTGAAATAATGAATGGTCGGTAAAACTTAATGGTCGGTCAGTTGAGCCAATCAATAGTCGGTTGAGCTTAGTGGGCGGGCAGTTGGGCCAATCAAAGGTCGGTTGAGCTTAGTGGGAGGGCAGTTGAGCCAAACAAAGGCCGGTTGAGCTTAGTGGGCGTTCAGTTGAGCTAATCCAAGGTCGGTTGAGCTTAGTGGGCGTGCAGTTGAGCCAATCCAAAGTTGGTTGAGCTTAGTGGGCGGGCAGTTGAGCCAATCAATGGTCGGTTCAGCTTAGTGGTCGGGCAGTTGAGCCAATCAAAGGTCGGGTGAGCTTAGTGGGCGGGCAGTTGAGTCAATCAAAGGTCGGTTGAGCTTAGTGGGCAGGCAGTTGAGCCAAACAAAGGCCGGTGTAGCTTAGTGGGAGGGCAGTTGAGCCAATCAAAGGTCGGTTGAGCTTAGTGGGCGGGCAGTTGAGCCAATCAAAGGTCGGTTGAGCTTAGTGGGCGGTCAATGGAGCCAATCAACGGTTGGTTGAGCTTAGTGGGCGGGCAGTTTAGCATAACAATGGTCGGTTGAGCTTAGTGGGCGGTCAGTTGAGCAAATGAATGGTCGGTTGAGCTTAGTGGGCGGTCAGTTGTGCCAATCAATGATCGGTTGAGCTTAGTGGGCGTCAGTTCAGCCAATCAAAGGTCGGTTGAGCTTAGTGGGCGGGCAGTTGAGCCAATCAAAAGTCGGTTGGCTTAGTGGGCGGTCAGTTGAGATAATCAATGGTCGGTTGAGCTTCGTGGACGGGCATTTGAGCCAATCAATGGTCGGTTGAAATTAGTGGGCGGGCAGTTAAGCCAATCAATGGTCGGTTGAGCTTAGTGGGCGGTCAGTTGAGTCAATCAATGGTCGGTTGAGCTTAGTGGGCGGGCTGTTGAGCCAATCAATGGTCGGTTGAGCTTAGTGGGCGGGCAGTTGAGCCAATCAATGGTCTGTTGAGCTCAGTGGGCGGTCAGTGGAGCCAATCAATGGTGGTTTGAGCTTAGTGGGCGGGCAGTTGAGTCAATCAATTGTCTGTTCAGCGTAGTGGGCATGCTGTTGAGCCAATCAATGGTCGGTTGAGCTTAGTGGTCGGGTAGTTGAAATAATGAATGGTCGGTTAAACTTAATGGTCGGTCAGTTGAGCCAATCAATAGTCGGTTGAGCTTAGTGGGCGGGCAGTTGAGCCAATCAAAGGTCGGGTGAGCTTAGTGGGCGTTCAGTTGAGCTAATCCAAGGTCGGTTGAGCTTAGTGGGCGTGCAGTTGAGCCAATCCAAAGTTGGTTGAGCTTAGTGGGCGGGCAGTAGAGCCAATCAATGGTCGGTTGAGCTTAGTGGGCGGGCAGTTTAGCATAACAATGGTCGGTTGAGCTTAGTGGGCGGTTAGTTGAGCAAATCAATGGTCGGTTGAGCTTAGTGGACGGTCAGTTGTGCCAATCAATTTTCGGTTGAGCTTAGTGGGCGGTCAGTTCAGCCAATCAATGGTCGGTTGAGCTTAGTGGGCGGTCAGTTGTGCCAATCAGTGGTCGGTTGAGCTTAGTGGGCGTTCAGTTGAGCTAATCCAAGGTCGGTTGCGCTTAGTGGGCGTGCAGTTGAGCCAATCCAAAGTTGGTTGAGCTTAGTGGGCGGGCAGTTAAGCCAATCACTGGTCGGTTGAGCTTAGTGGGCGGGCAGTAGAGCCAATCAATGGTCGGTTGAGCTTAGTGGGCGGGCAGTTGAGACAATCAATGGTCGGTTGAGCTTAGTGGGCGGTCAGTTGTGCCAATCAGTGGTCGGTTGAGCTTAGCGGGCGGTCAGTTCAGCCAATCAAAGGTCGGTTGAGCTTAGTGGGCGGTCAGTTGAGCCAATCAATGGTCGGTTGAGCTTCGTGGACGGGCAGTTGAGCCAATCATTGGTCGGTTGAGCTTAGTGGGCGGTCAGTTGAGTCAATCAATGTTCCGTTAAGCTTAGATGGGCGGGCATTTGAGCCAATCATTGGTCGGTTGAGCTTAGATGGGCGGGCATTTGAGCCTATCAGTGGTCGGTTGAGCTTAGTTGGCGGGCAGTTGAGTCAATCAATGGTAGGTTGTGCTTAATGGGCGGTCAGTTGAGCCAATCAATGGTCGGTTGAGCTTAGTGGGCGGTCAATGGAGCCAATCAATGGTCGGTTGAGCTTAGTGGGCGGGCAGTTTAGCATAACAATGGTCGGTTGAGCTTAGTGGCCGGTCAGTTGTGCCAATCAGTGGTCGGTTGAGCTTAGTGGGCGGTCAGTTCAGCCAATCAAAGGTCGGTTGAGCTTAGTGGGCGGTCAGTTGAGCCAATCAATGGTCGGTTGAGCTTAGTGGGCGGTCAGTTCAGCCAATCAATGGTCGGTTGAGCTTAGTGGGCGGTCAGTTGTGCCAATCAGTGGTCGGTTGAGCTTAGCGGGCGGTCAGTTCAGCCAATCAAAGGTCGGTTGAGCTTAGTGGGCGTGCAGGTGAGCCAATCCAAAGTTGGTTGAGCTTAGTGGGCGGGCAGTTGAGCCAATCAATGGTCGGTTGAGCTTAGTGGGCGGGCAGTTGAGCCAATCAATGGTCGGTTGAGCTTAGTGGGCGGGCAGTTGAGCCAATCAATGGTCGGTTGAGCTTCGTGGACGGGCAGTTGAGCCAATCAATGGTCGGTTGAAATTAGTGGGCGGGCAGTTAAGCCAATTACTGGTCGGTTGAGCTTAGTGGGCGGTCAGTTGAGTCAATCAATGTTCCGTTAAGCATAGATGGGCGGGCATTTGAGCCAATCATTGGTCGGTTGAGCTTAGATGGGCGGGCATTTGAGCCTATCAGTGGTCGGTTGAGCTTAGTGGGCGGTCAGTTGAGCAAATCAATGGTCGGTTGAGCTTAGTGGGCGGTCAGTTGTGCCAATCAATGGTCGGTTGAGCTTAGTGGGCGGTCAGTTCAGCCAATCAAAGGTCGGTTGAGCTTAGTGAGCGGGCAGTTGAGCCAATCAAAAGTCGTTTGGCTTAGTGAGCGGTCAGTTGAGATAATCAATGGTCAGTTGAGCTTCGTGGACGGGCAGTTAATCCAATCAATGGTCGGTTGAGCTTAGTGGGCGGTCAGTTGAGTCAATCAATGGTCGGTTGAGCTTAGTGGGCGGGCTGTTGAGCCAATCAATGGTCGGTTGAGCTTAGTGGGCCTGCAGTTGAGCCAATCAATGGTCGGTTGAGATTAGTGGGCGGAAAGTTGAGACAATCAATGGTCGGTTGAGCTTAGTGGGCGGGCAGTTGAGCCAATCAATGGTCGGTTGAGCTTAGTGGGCGGTCAGTAGAGCCAATCAATGGTCGGTTGAGCTTAGTGGGCGGTCAGTTGAGTCAATCAATGGTCGGTTGAGCTTAGTGGGCGGGCTGTTGAGCCAATCAATGGTCGGTTGAGCTTAGTGGGCGGGCAGTTGAGCCAATCAATGGTCTGTTGAGCTCAGTGGGCGGTCAGTGGAGCCAATCAATGGTCGTTTGAGCTTAGTGGGCGGGCAGTTGAGCCAATCAATCGTCTGTTCAGCGTAGTGGGCTGGCTGTTGAGCCAATCAATGGTCGGTTGAGCTTAGTGGTCGGGTAGTTGAAATAATGAATGGTCGGTTATACTTAATGGTCGGTCAGTTGAGCCAATCAATAGTCGGTTGAGCTTAGTGGGCGGGCAGTTGGGCCAATCAAAGGTCGGTTGAGCTTAGTGGGAAGGCAGTTGAGCCAAACAAAGGCCGGTTGAGCTTAGTGGGCGTTCAGTTGAGCTAATCCAAGGTCGGTTGAGCTTAGTGGGCGTGCAGTTGAGCCAATCAAAAGTCGTTTGGCTTAGTGAGCGGTCAGTTGAGATAATCAATGGTCAGTTGAGCTTCGTGGACGGGCAGTTAATCCAATCAATGGTCGGTTGAGCTTAGTGGGCGGTCAGTTGAGTCAATCAATGGTCGGTTGAGCTTAGTGGGCGGGCTGTTGAGCCAATCAATGGTCGGTTGAGCTTAGTGGGCCTGCAGTTGAGCCAATCAATGGTCGGTTGAGATTAGTGGGCGGAAAGTTGAGACAATCAATGGTCGGTTGAGCTTAGTGGGCGGGCAGTTGAGCCAATCAATGGTCGGTTGAGCTTAGTGGGCGGTCAGTAGAGCCAATCAATGGTCGGTTGAGCTTAGTGGGCGGTCAGTTGAGTCAATCAATGGTCGGTTGAGCTTAGTGGGCGGGCTGTTGAGCCAATCAATGGTCGGTTGAGCTTAGTGGGCGGGCAGTTGAGCCAATCAATGGTCTGTTGAGCTCAGTGGGCGGTCAGTGGAGCCAATCAATGGTCGTTTGAGCTTAGTGGGCGGGCAGTTGAGCCAATCAATCGTCTGTTCAGCGTAGTGGGCTGGCTGTTGAGCCAATCAATGGTCGGTTGAGCTTAGTGGTCGGGTAGTTGAAATAATGAATGGTCGGTTATACTTAATGGTCGGTCAGTTGAGCCAATCAATAGTCGGTTGAGCTTAGTGGGCGGGCAGTTGGGCCAATCAAAGGTCGGTTGAGCTTAGTGGGAAGGCAGTTGAGCCAAACAAAGGCCGGTTGAGCTTAGTGGGCGTTCAGTTGAGCTAATCCAAGGTCGGTTGAGCTTAGTGGGCGTGCAGTTGAGCCAATCCAAAGTTGGTTGAGCTTAGTGGGCGGGCAGTTGAGCCAATCAATGGTCGGTTGAGCTTAGTGGGCGGGCAGTTGAGCTAATCAATGGTCGGTTGAGCTTAGTGGGCGGGCAGTTGAGCCAATCAATGGTCGGTTGAGCTTAGTGGGCGGTCAGTTGTGCCAATCAGTGGTCGGTTGAGCTTAGCGGGCGGTCAGTTCAGCCAATCAAAGGTCGATTGAGCTTAGTGGGTGGTCAGTTGAGCCAATCAATGGTCGGTTGAGCTTCGTGGACGGGCAGTTGAGCCAATCAATGGTCGGTTGAAATTAGTGGGCGGGCAGTTAAGCCAATTACTGGTCGGTTGAGCTTAGTGGGCGGTCAGTTGAGTCAATCAATGTTCCGTTAAGCTTAGATGGGTTGGCATTTGAGCCAATCATTGGTCGGTTGAGCTTAGATGGGCGGGCATTTGAGCCTATCAGTGGTCGGTTGAGCTTAATGGGCGGTCAGTTGAGCCAATCAATGGTCAATTGAGCTTAGTGGGCGGGCAGTTGAGCCAATCCAAGGTCGGTTGTGCTAAGTGGACGTGCAGTTGATCCAATCAAAGGTCGGTTGAGCTAAGTGGGCGGGCAGTTGAGTCAATCAATGGTCCGTTCAGATTAGTGGGCGGGAAGTTGAGCCAATCAATGGTCGGTTGAGCTTAAAGGGCGGGCAGTTGAGCCAATCAATGGTCGGTAGAGCTTAATGGGCGGTGAGTTGAGCGAATCAATGGTCGGTTGAGCTTAGTGGGCGGGCAGTTGAGCTAATCCAAAGTCGGTTGAGCTTAGTGGGCGTGCAGTTGAGCCAATCCAAGGTTGGTTGAGCTTAGTGGGCGGGCAGTTGAGCCAATCAATGGTCGGTTGAGCTTAGTGGGCGGGCAGTTGAGCCAATCAATGGTCGGTTGAGCTTAGTGGGCGGGAAGTTGAGACAATCAATGGTCGGTTGAGCTTAGTGGGCGGGCAGTTGAGCCAGTCAATGGTCGGTTGAGCTTAGTGGGCGGGCAGGTGAGCCAATCCATGGTCGGTTGATCTTATTGGGCAGGCAGTTGAGCCAATCAATGGTCGGTTGGGCTTAGTGGGCGGCCAGTTGAGCCAATCAATGGTTGGTTGAGCTTAGTGGGCGGGCAGTTGAGCCAATCATTGGTCGGTTGAGCTTAGTGGGCGGTCAGTAGAGCCAATCAATGGTCGGTTGAGCTTAGTGGGCGGTCAGTTGAGCAAATCAATGGTAGGTTGAGCTTAGTGGGCGGTCAGTTGTGCCAATCAATGGTCGGTTGAGCTTAGTGGGCGGTCAGTTCAGCCAATCAATGGTCGGCTGAGCTTCGTGGACGGGCAGTTGAGCCAATCAATGGTCGGTTGAAATTAGTGGGCGGGCAGTTAAGCCAATCAATGGTCGGTTGAGCTTAGTGGGCGGTCAGTTGAGTCAATCAATGGTCGGTTGAGCTTAGTCGGCGGGCTGTTGAGCCAATCAATGGTCGGTTGAGCTTAGTGGGCGGGCAGTTGAGCCAATCAATGGTCTGTTGAGCTCAGTGGGCGGTCAGTGGAGCCAATCAATGGTCGTTTGAGCTTAGTGGGCGGGCAGTTGAGCCAATCAATTGTCTGCTCAGCGTAGTGGGCTGGCTGTTGAGCCAATCAATGGTCGGTTGAGCTTAGTGGTCAGGTAGTTGAAATAATGAATGGTCGGTTAATTTTAATGGTCGGTCAGTTGAGCCAATCAATAGTCGGTTGAGCTTAGTGGGCGGGCAGTTGAGCCAATCAAAGGTCGGGTGAGCTTAGTGGGCGGGCAGTTGGGCCAATCAAAGGTCGGTTGAGCTTAGTGGGCAGGCACTTGAGCCAAACAAAGCCGGTTGAGCTTAGTGGGCGTTCAGTTGAGCTAATCCAAGGTCGGTTGAGTTTAGTGGGCGTGCAGTTGAGCCAATCCAAAGTTGGTTGAGCTTAGTGGGCGGGCAGTTGAGCCAATCAATGGTCGGTTGAGCTTAGTGGGCGGGCAGTTGAGCCAATCAATGGTCGGTTGAGCTTAGTGGGCGGGCAGTTGAGCCAATCAATGGTCGGTTGATCTTAGTGGGCGGTCAGTTGTGCCAATCAGTGGTCGGTTGAGCTTAGTGGGCGGTCAGTTCAGCCAAGCAAAGGTCGGTTGAGCTTAGTGGGCGGTCAGTTGAGCCAATCAATGGTCGGTTGAGCTTCGTGGACGGGCAGTTGAGCCAATCAATGGTCGGTTGAAATTAGTGGGCGGGCAGTTAAGCCAATTACTGGTCGGTTGAGCTTAGTGGGCGGTCAGTTGAGTCAATCAATGTTCCGTTAAGCTTAGATGGGCGGGCATTTGAGCCAATCATTGGTCGGTTGAACTTAGATGGGCGGGCATTTGAGCCTATCAGTGGTCGGTTGAGCTTAGTGGGCGGGCAGTTGAGTTATCAATGGTAGGTTGAGCTTAATGGACGGTCAGTTGAGCCAATCAATGGTCGGTTGAGCTTAGTGGGCGGGCAGTTGAGCCAATCCAAGGTCGGTTGAGCTAAGTGGACGTGCAGTTGATCCAATCAAAGGTCGGTTGAGCTAAGTGGGCGGGCAGTTGAGTCAATCAATGGTCCGTTCAGATTAGTGGGCGGGGAGTTGAGCCAATCAATGGTCGGTTGAGCTCAGTGGGCGGGCAGTTGAGCCAATCCAAAGTTGGTTGAGCTTAGTGGGCGGTCAGTTGAGCCAATCAATGGTCGGTTGAGCTTAGTGGGCGGGTAGTTGAGCCAATCAATGGTCGGTTGAGCTTAGTGGGCTGGCAGTTGAGCCAATCAATGGTCGGTTGAGCTTAGTGGGCGGTCAGTTGTGCCAATCAGTGGTCGGTTGAGCTTAGCGGGCGGTCAGTTCAGCCAATCAAAGGTCGGTTGAGCTTAGTGGGCGGTCAGTTGAGCCAATCAATGGTCGGTTGAGCTTCTTGGACGGGCAGTTGAGCCAATCAATGGTCAGTTGAAATTAGTGGGCGGGCAGTTAAGCCAATTACTGGTCGGTTGAGCTTAGTGGGCGGTCAGTTGAGTCAATCAATGTTCCGTTAAGCATAGATGGGCGGGCATTTGAGCCAATCATTGGTCGGTTGAGCTTAGATGGGCGGGTATTTGAGCCTATCAGTGGTCGGTTGAGCTTAGTGGGCGGGCAGTTGAGCCAATCAATGGTCGGTTGAGCTTAGTGGGCGGGCAGTTGATCCAATCAATGGTCGGTTGAGCTTAGTGGGCGGGCAGTTGAGCCAATCAATGGTCGGTTGAGCTTAGTGGGCGGTCAGTTGTGCCAATCAGTGGTCGGTTGAGCTTAGCGGGCGGTCAGTTCAGCCAATCAAAGGTCGGTTGAGCTTAGTGGGCGGTCAGTTGAGCCAATCAATGGTCGGTTGAGCTTCGTGGACGGGCAGTTGAGCCAATCAATGGTCGGTTGAAATTAGTGGGCGGGCAGTTAAGCCAATTACTGGTCGGTTGAGCTTAGTGGGCGGTCAGTTGAGTCAGTCAATGTTCCGTTAAGCTTAGATGGGCGGGCATTTGAGCCAATCATTGGTCGGTTGAACTTAGATGGGCGGGCATTTGAGCCTATCAGTGGTCGGTTGAGCTTAGTGGGCGGGCAGTTGAGTTATCAATGGTAGGTTGAGCTTAATGGACGGTCAGTTGAGCCAATCAATGGTCGGTTGAGCTTAGTGGGCGGGCAGTTGAGCCAATCCAAGGTCGGTTGAGCTAAGTGGACGTGCAGTTGATCAAATCAAAGGTCGGTTGAGCTAAGTGGGCGGGCAGTTGAGTCAATCAATGGTCCGTTCAGATTAGTGGGCGGGCAGTTGAGCCAATCAATGGTCGGTTGAGCTCAGTGGGCGGGCAGTTGAGCCAATCCAAAGTTGGTTGAGCTTAGTGGGCGGTCAGTTGAGCCAATCAATGGTCGGTTGAGCTTAGTGGGCGGGTAGTTGAGCCAATCAATGGTCGGTTGAGCTTAGTGGGCTGGCAGTTGAGCCAATCAATGGTCGGTTGAGCTTAGTGGGCGGTCAGTTGTGCCAATCAGTGGTCGGTTGAGCTTAGCGGGCGGTCAGTTCAGCCAATCAAAGGTCGGTTGAGCTTAGTGGGCGGTCAGTTGAGCCAATCAATGGTCGGTTGAGCTTCTTGGACGGGCAGTTGAGCCAATCAATGGTCAGTTGAAATTAGTGGGCGGGCAGTTAAGCCAATTACTGGTCGGTTGAGCTTAGTGGGCGGTCAGTTGAGTCAATCAATGTTCCGTTAAGCATAGATGGGCGGGCATTTGAGCCAATCATTGGTCGGTTGAGCTTAGATGGGCGGGTATTTGAGCCTATCAGTGGTCGGTTGAGCTTAGTGGGCGGGCAGTTGAGCCAATCAATGGTCGGTTGAGCTTAGTGGGCGGACAGTTGATCCAATCAATGGTCGGTTGAGCTTAGTGGGCGGGCAGTTGAGCCAATCAATGGTCGGTTGAGCTTAGTGGGCGGTCAGCTGTGCCAATCAGTGGTCGGTTGAGCTTAGCGGGCGGTCAGTTCAGCCAATCAAAGGTCGGTTGAGCTTAGTGGGCGGTCAGTTGAGCCAATCAATGGTCGGTTGAGCTTCGTGGACGGGCAGTTGAGCCAATCAATGGTCGGTTGAAATTAGTGGGCGGGCAGTTAAGCCAATTACTGGTCGGTTGAGCTTAGTGGGCGGTCAGTTGAGTCAATCAATGTTCCGTTAAGCATAGATGGGCGGGCATTTGAGCCAATCATTGGTCGGTTGAGCTTAGATGGGCGGGCATTTGAGCCTATCAGTGGTCGGTTGAGCTTAGTGGGCGGGCAGTTGAGTCAATCAATGGTAGGTTGAGCTTAGTGGGCGGGCAGTTTAGCATAACAATGGTCGGTTGAGCTTAGTGGGCGGGCAGGTGAGCCAATCCATGGTCGGTTGATCTTATTGGGCAGGCAGTTGTGCCAATCAATGGTCGGTTGAGCTTAGTGGGCGGCCAGTTGAGCCAATCAATGGTCGGTTGAGCTTAGTGGGCGGGCAGTTGAGCCAATCAATGGTCGGTTGAGCTTAGTGGGCGGTCAGTAGAGCCAATCAATGGTCGGTTGAGCTTAGTGGGCGGTCAGTTGAGTCAATCAATGTTCCGTTAAGCTTAGATGGGCGGGCATTTGAGCCAATCATTGGTCGGTTGAACTTAGATGGGCGGGCATTTGAGCCTATCAGTGGTCGGTTGAGCTTAGTGGGCGGGCAGTTGAGATAATCCAAGGTCGGTTGAGCTAAGTGGACGTGCAGTTGATCCAATCAAAGGTCGGTTGAGCTAAGTGGGCGGGCAGTTGAGTCAATCAATGGTCCGTTCAGATTAATGGGCGGGCAGTTGAGCCAATGAATGGTCGGTTGAGCTTAGTGGGCGGGCAGTTGAAATAATGAATGGTCGGTAAAACTTAATGGTCGGTCAGTTGAGCCAATCAATAGTCGGTTGAGCTTAGTGGGCGGGCAGTTGGGCCAATCAAAGGTCGGTTGAGCTTAGTGGGCGTGCAGTTGAGCCAATCCAAAGTTGGTTGAGCTTAGTGGGCGGGCAGTTGAGCCAATCAATGGTCGGTTCAGCTTAGTGGTCGGGCAGTTGAGCCAATCAAAGGTCGGGTGAGCTTAGTGGGCGGGCAGTTGAGTCAATCAAAGGTCGGTTGAGCTTAGTGGGCAGGCAGTTGAGCCAAACAAAGGCCGGTGTAGCTTAGTGGGAGGGCAGTTGAGCCAATCAAAGGTCGGTTGAGCTTAGTGGGCGGGCAGTTGAGCCAATCAAAGGTCGGTTGAGCTTAGTGGGCGGTCAATGGAGCCAATCAATGGTCGGTTGAGCTTAGTGGGCGGGCAGTTTAGCATAACAATGGTCGGTTGAGCTTAGTGGGCGGTCAGTTGAGCAAATGAATGGTCGGTTGAGCTTAGTGGGCGTCAGTTCAGCCAATCAAAGGTCGGTTGAGCTTAGTGGGCGGGCAGTTGAGCCAATCAAAAGTCGGTTGGCTTAGTGGGCGGTCAGTTGAGATAATCAATGGTCGGTTGAGCTTCGTGGACGGGCATTTGAGCCAATCAATGGTCGGTTGAAATTAGTGGGCGGGCAGTTAAGCCAATCAATGGTCGGTTGAGCTTAGTGGGCGGTCAGTTGAGTCAATCAATGGTCGGTTGAGCTTAGTGGGCGGGCTGTTGAGCCAATCAATGGTCGGTTGAGCTTAGTGGGCGGGCAGTTGAGCCAATCAATGGTCTGTTGAGCTCAGTGGGCGGTCAGTGGAGCCAATCAATGGTGGTTTGAGCTTAGTGGGCGGGCAGTTGAGTCAATCAATTGTCTGTTCAGCGTAGTGGGCATGCTGTTGAGCCAATCAATGGTCGGTTGAGCTTAGTGGTCGGGTAGTTGAAATAATGAATGGTCGGTTAAACTTAATGGTCGGTCAGTTGAGCCAATCAATAGTCGGTTGAGCTTAGTGGGCGGGCAGTTGAGCCAATCAAAGGTCGGGTGAGCTTAGTGGGCGTTCAGTTGAGCTAATCCAAGGTCGGTTGAGCTTAGTGGGCGTGCAGTTGAGCCAATCCAAAGTTGGTTGAGCTTAGTGGGCGGGCAGTAGAGCCAATCAATGGTCGGTTGAGCTTAGTGGGCGGGCAGTTTAGCATAACAATGGTCGGTTGAGCTTAGTGGGCGGTTAGTTGAGCAAATCAATGGTCGGTTGAGCTTAGTGGGCGGTCAGTTGTGCCAATCAATTTTCGGTTGAGCTTAGTGGGCGGTCAGTTCAGCCAATCAATGGTCGGTTGAGCTTAGTGGGCGGTCAGTTGTGCCAATCAGTGGTCGGTTGAGCTTAGTGGGCGTTCAGTTGAGCTAATCCAAGGTCGGTTGCGCTTAGTGGGCGTGCAGTTGAGCCAATCCAAAGTTGGTTGAGCTTAGTGGGCGGGCAGTTAAGCCAATCACTGGTCGGTTGAGCTTAGTGGGCGGGCAGTAGAGCCAATCAATGGTCGGTTGAGCTTAGTGGGCGGGCAGTTGAGACAATCAATGGTCGGTTGAGCTTAGTGGGCGGTCAGTTGTGCCAATCAGTGGTCGGTTGAGCTTAGCGGGCGGTCAGTTCAGCCAATCAAAGGTCGGTTGAGCTTAGTGGGCGGTCAGTTGAGCCAATCAATGGTCGGTTGAGCTTCGTGGACGGGCAGTTGAGCCAATCATTGGTCGGTTGAGCTTAGTGGGCGGTCAGTTGAGTCAATCAATGTTCCGTTAAGCTTAGATGGGCGGGCATTTGAGCCAATCATTGGTCGGTTGAGCTTAGATGGGCGGGCATTTGAGCCTATCAGTGGTCGGTTGAGCTTAGTTGGCGGGCAGTTGAGTCAATCAATGGTAGGTTGTGCTTAGTGGGCGGTCAGTTCAGCCAATCAAAGGTCGGTTGAGCTTAGTGGGCGGTCAGTTGTGCCAATCAGTGGTCGGTTGAGCTTAGTGGGCGGTCAGTTGAGCAAATCAATGGTCGGTTGAGCTTAGTGGGCGGTCAGTTGTGCCAATCAATGGTCGGTTGAGCTTAGTGGGCGGTCAGTTCAGCCAATCAAAGGTCGGTTGAGCTTAGTGAGCGGGCAGTTGAGCCAATCAAAAGTCGTTTGGCTTAGTGGGCGGTCAGTTGAGATAATCAATGGTCAGTTGAGCTTCGTGGACGGACAGTTGATCCAATCAATGGTCGGTTGAGCTTAGTGGGCGGTCAGTTGAGTCAATCAATGGTCGGTTGAGCTTAGTGGGCGGGCTGTTGAGCCAATCAATGTTCGGTTGAGCTTAGTGGGCCTGCAGTTGAGCCAATCAATGGTCTGTTGAGCTCAGTGGGCGGTCAGTGGAGCCAATCAATGGTCGGTTGAGCTTAGTGGGCGGGCAGTTGAGCCAATCAATGGTCGGTTGAGATTAGTGGGCGGGAAGTTGAGACAATCAATGGTCGGTTGAGCTTAGTGGGCGGGCAGTTGAGCCAATCAATGGTCGGTTGAGCTTAGTGGGCGGTCAGTAGAGCCAATCAATGGTCGGTTGAGCTTAGTGGGCGGTCAGTTGAGTCAATCAATGGTCGGTTGAGCTTAGTGGGCGGGCTGTTGAGCCAATCAATGGTCGGTTGAGCTTAGTGGGCGGGCAGTTGAGCCAATCAATGGTCTGTTGAGCTCAGTGGGCGGTCAGTGGAGCCAATCAATGGTCGTTTGAGCTTAGTGGGCGGGCAGTTGAGCCAATCAATCGTCTGTTCAGCGTAGTGGGCTGGCTGTTGAGCCAATCAATGGTCGGTTGAGCTTAGTGGTCGGGTAGTTGAAATAATGAATTGTCGGTTATACTTAATGGTCGGTCAGTTGAGCCAATCAATAGTCGGTTGAGCTTAGTGGGCGGGCAGTTGGGCCAATCAAAGGTCGGTTGAGCTTAGTGGGAAGGCAGTTGAGCCAAACAAAGGCCGGTTGAGCTTAGTGGGCGTTCAGTTGAGCTAATCCAAGGTCGGTTGAGCTTAGTGGGCGTGCAGTTGAGCCAATCCAAAGTTGGTTGAGCTTAGTGGGCGGGCAGTTGAGCCAATCAATGGTCGGTTGAGCTTAGTGGGCGGGCAGTTGAGCCAATCAATGGTCGGTTGAGCTTAGTGGGCGGGCAGTTAAGCCAATCAATGGTCGGTTGAGCTTAGTGGGCGGTCAGTTGTGCCAATCAGTGGTCGGTTGAGCTTAGCGGGCGGTCAGTTCAGCCAATCAAAGGTCGATTGAGCTTAGTGGGTGGTCAGTTGAGCCAATCAATGGTCGGTTGAGCTTCGTGGACGGGCAGTTGAGCCAATCAATGGTCGGTTGAAATTAGTGGGCGGGCAGTTAAGCCAATTACTGGTCGGTTGAGCTTAGTGGGCGGTCAGTTGAGTCAATCAATGTTCCGTTAAGCTTAGATGGGCGGGCATTTGAGCCAATCATTGGTCGGTTGAGCTTAGATGGGCGGGCATTTGAGCCTATCAGTGGTCGGTTGAGCTTAATGGGCGGTCAGTTGAGCCAATCAATGGTCGGTTGAGCTTAGTGGGCGGGCAGTTGAGCCAATCCAAGGTCGGTTGTGCTAAGTGGACGTGCAGTTGATCCAATCAAAGGTCGGTTGAGCTAAGTGGGCGGGCAGTTGAGTCAATCAATGGTCCGTTCAGATTAGTGGGCGGGAAGTTGAGCCAATCAATGGTCGGTTGAGCTTAAAGGGCGGGCAGTTGAGCCAATCAATGGTCGGTAGAGCTTAATGGGCGGTGAGTTGAGCGAATCAATGGTCGGTTGAGCTTAGTGGGCGGGCAGTTGAGCTAATCCAAAGTCGGTTGAGCTTAGTGGGCGTGCAGTTGAGCCAATCCAAGGTTGGTTGAGCTTAGTGGGCGGGCAGTTGAGCCAATCAATGGTCGGTTGAGCTTAGTGGGCGGGCAGTTGAGCCAATCAATGGTCGGTTGAGCTTAGTGGGCGGGAAGTTGAGACAATCAATGGTCGGTTGAGCTTAGTGGGCGGGCAGTTGAGCCAGTCAATGGTCGGTTGAGCTTAGTGGGCGGGCAGGTGAGCCAATCCATGGTCGGTTGATCTTATTGGGCAGGCAGTTGAGCCAATCAATGGTCGGTTGGGCTTAGTGGGCGGCCAGTTGAGCCAATCAATGGTTGGTTGAGCTTAGTGGGCGGGCTGTTGAGCCAATAAATGGTCGGTTGAGCTTAGTGGGCGGTCAGTAGAGCCAATCAATGGTCGGTTGAGCTTAGTGGGCGGTCAGTTGAGCAAATCAATGGTAGGTTGGGCTTAGTGGGCGGTCAGTTGTGCCAATCAATGGTCGGTTGAGCTTAGTGGGCGGTCAGTTCAGCCAATCAATGGTCGGTTGAGCTTCGTGGACGGGCAGTTGAGCCAATCAATGGTCGGTTGAAATTAGTGGGCGGGCAGTTAAGCCAATCAATGGTCGGTTGAGCTTAGTGGGCGGTCAGTTGAGTCAATCAATGGTCGGTTGAGCTTAGTGGGCGGGCTGTTGAGCCAATCAATGGTCGGTTGAGCTTAGTGGGCGGGCAGTTGAGCCAATCAATGGTCTGTTGAGCTCAGTGGGCGGTCAGTGGAGCCAATCAATGGTCGTTTGAGCTTAGTGGGCGGGCAGTTGAGCCAATCAATTGTCTGCTCAGCGTAGTGGGCTGGCTGTTGAGCCAATCAATGGTCGGTTGAGCTTAGTGGTCAGGTAGTTGAAATAATGAATGGTCGGTTAATTTTAATGGTCGGTCAGTTGAGCCAATCAATAGTCGGTTGAGCTTAGTGGGCGGGCAGTTGAGCCAATCAAAGGTCGGGTGAGCTTAGTGGGCGGGCAGTTGGGCCAATCAAAGGTCGGTTGAGCTTAGTGGGCAGGCAGTTGAGCCAAACAAAGCCGGTTGAGCTTAGTGGGCGTTCAGTTGAGCTAATCCAAGGTCGGTTGAGTTTAGTGGGCGTGCAGTTGAGCCAATCCAAAGTTGGTTGAGCTTAGTGGGCGGACAGTTGAGCCAATCAATGGTCGGTTGAGCTTAGTGGGCGGGCAGTTGAGCCAATCAATGGTCGGTTGAGCTTAGTGGGCGGTCAGTTGTGCCAATCAGTGGTCGGTTGAGCTTAGTGGGCGGTCAGTTCAGCCAATCAAAGGTCGGTTGAGCTTAGTGGGCGGTCAGTTCAGCCAATCAAAGGTCGGTTGAGCTTAGTGGGCGGTCAGTTGAGCCAATCAATGGTCGGTTGAGCTTAGTGGGCGGGCAGTTGAGCCAATCCAAGGTCGGTTGAGCTAAGTGGACGTGCAGTTGATCCAATCAAAGGTCGGTTGAGCTAAGTGGGCGGGCAGTTGAGTCAATCAATGGTCCGTTCAGATAAGTGGGCGGGAAGTTGAGCCAATCAATGGTCGGTTGAGCTCAGTGGGCGGGCAGTTGAGCCAATCCAAAGTTGGTTGAGCTTAGTGGGCGGTCAGTTGAGCCAATCAATGGTCGGTTGAGCTTAGTGGGCGGGCAGTTGAGCCAATCAATGGTCGGTTGAGCTTAGTGGGCGGGCAGTTGAGCCAATCAATGGTCGGTTGAGCTTAGTGGGCGGTCAGTTGTGCCAATCAGTGGTCGGTTGAGCTTAGCGGGCGGTCAGTTCAGCCAATCAAAGGTCGGTTGAGCTTAGTGGGCGGTCAGTTGAGCCAATCAATGGTCGGTTGAGCTTCTTGGACGGGCAGTTGAGCCAATCAATGGTCAGTTGAAATTAGTGGGCGGGCAGTTAAGCCAATTACTGGTCGGTTGAGCTTAGTGGGCGGTCAGTTGAGTCAATCAATGTTCCGTTAAGCATAGATGGGCGGGCATTTGAGCCAATCATTGGTCGGTTGAGCTTAGATGGGCGGGCATTTGAGCCTATCAGTGGTCGGTTGAGCTTAGTGGGCGGGCAGTTGAGCCAATCAATGGTCGGTTGAGCTTAGTGGGCGGGCAGTTGATCCAATCAATGGTCGGTTGAGCTTAGTGGGCTGGCAGTTGAGCCAATCAATGGTCGGTTGAGCTTAGTGGGCGGTCAGTTGTGCCAATCAGTGGTCGGTTGAGCTTAGCGGGCGGTCAGTTCAGCCAATCAAAGGTCGGTTGAGCTTAGTGGGCGGTCAGTTGAGCCAATCAATGGTCGGTTGAGCTTCGTGGACGGGCAGTTGAGCCAATCAATGGTCGGTTGAAATTAGTGGGCGGGCAGTTAAGCCAATTACTGGTCGGTTGAGCTAAGTGGGCGGTCAGTTGAGTCAATCAATGTTCCGTTAAGCATAGATGGGCGGGCATTTGAGCCAATCATTGGTCGGTTGAGCTTAGATGGGCGGGCATTTGAGCCTATCAGTGGTCGGTTGAGCTTAGTGGGCGGGCAGTTGAGTCAATCAATGGTAGGTTGAGCTTAGTGGGCGGGCAGTTTAGCATAACAATGGTCGGTTGAGCTTAGTGGGCGGGCAGGTGAGCCAATCCATGGTCGGTTGATCTTATTGGGCAGGCAGTTGTGCCAATCAATGGTCGGTTGAGCTTAGTGGGCGGCCAGTTGAGCCAATCAATGGTCGGTTGAGCTTAGTGGGCGGGCAGTTGAGCCAATCAATGGTCGGTTGAGCTTAGTGGGCGGGCATTTGAGCCTATCAGTGGTCGGTTGAGCTTAGTGGGCGGGCAGTTGAGCCAATCCAAGGTCGGTTGAGCTAAGTGGACGTGCAGTTGATCCAATCAAAGGTCGGTTGAGCTAAGTGGACGGGCAGTTGAATCAATCAATGGTCCGTTCAGATTAGTGGGCGGGCAGTTGAGCCAATCAATGGTCGGTTGAGCTTAGTGGGCGGGCAGTTGAAATAATGAATGGTCGGTAAAACTTAATGGTCGGTCAGTTGAGCCAATCAATAGTCGGTTGAGCTTAGTGGGCGGGCAGTTGGGCCAATCAAAGGTCGGTTGAGCTTAGTGGGAAGGCAGTTGAGCCAAACAAAGGCCGGTTGAGCTTAGTGGGCGTTCAGTTGAGCTAATCCAAGGTCGGTTGAGCTTAGTGGGCGTGCAGTTGAGCCAATCCAAAGTTGGTTGAGCTTAGTGGGCGGGCAGTTGAGCCAATCAATGGTCGGTTGAGCTTAGTGGGCGGGCAGTTGAGCCAATCAATGGTCGGTTGAGCTTCGTGGGCGGGCAGTTGAGCCAATCAATGGTCGGTTAAGCTTAGTGGGCGGTCAGTTGTGCCAATCAGTGGTCGGTTGAGCTTAGCGGGCGGTCAGTTCAGCCAATCAAAGGTCGATTGAACTTAGTGGGTGGTCAGTTGATCCAATCAATGGTCGGTTGAGCTTCGTGGACGGGCAGTTGAGCCAATCAATGGTCGGTTGAAATTAGTGGGCGGGCAGTAGTCAATTACTGGTCGGTTGAGCTTAGTGGGCGGTCAGTTGAGTCAATCAATGTTCCGTTAAGCTTAGATGGGCGGGCATTTGAGCCTATCAGTGGTCGGTTGAGCTTAATGGGCGGTCAGTTGAGCCAATCAATGGTCGGTTGAGCTTAGTGCGAGGGCAGTTGAGCCAATCCAAGGTCGGTTGAGCTAAGAGGACGTGCAGTTGATCCAATCAAAGGTCGGTTGAGCTAAGTGGGCGGGCAGTTGAGTCAATCAATGGTCCGTTCAGATTAGTGGGCGGGCAGTTGAGCCAATCAATGGTCGGTTGAGCTTAAAGGGCGGGCAGTTGAGCCAATCAATGGTCTGTTGAGCTTAATGGGCGGGCTGTTGAGCCAATCAATGGTCGGTAGAGCTTAATGGGCGGTGAGTTGAGCGAATCAATGGTCGGTTGAGCTTAGTGGGCGGGCAGTTGAGCTAATCCAAAGTCGGTTGAGCTTAGTGGGCGTGCAGTTGAGCCAATCCAAGGTTGGTTGAGCTTAGTGGGCGGGCAGTTGAGCCAATCAATGGTCGGTTGAGCTTAGTGGGCGGGCAGTTGAGCCAATCAATGGTCGGTTGAGCTTAGTGGGCGGGAAGTTGAGACAATCAATGGTCGGTTGAGCTTAGTGGGCGGGCAGTTGAGCCAGTCAATGGTCGGTTGAGCTTAGTGGGCGGGCAGGTGAGCCAATCCATGGTCGGTTGATCTTATTGGGCAGGCAGTTGAGCCAATCAATGGTCGGTTGGGCTCAGTGGGCGGCCAGTTGAGCCAATCAATGGTCGGTTGAGCTTAGTGGGCGGGCAGTTGAGCCAATCAATGGTCGGTTGAGCTTAGTGGGCGGTCAGTAGAGCCAATCAATGGTCGGTTGAGCTTAGTGGGCGGTCAGTTGAGTCAATCAATGGTCGGTTGAGCTTAGTGGGCGGGCTGTTGAGCCAATCAATGGTCGGTTGAGCTTAGTGGGCGGGCAGTTGAGCCAATCAATGGTCTGTTGAGCTCAGTGGGCGGTCAGTGGAGCCAATCAATGGTCGTTTGAGCTTAGTGGGCGGGCAGTTGAGCCAATCAATTGTCTGTTCAGCGTAGTGGGCTGGCTGTTGAGCCAATCAATGGTCGGTTGAGCTTAGTGGTCGGGTAGTTGAAATAATGAATGGTCGGTTATACTTAATGGTCGGTCAGTTGAGCCAATCAATAGTCGGTTGAGCTTAGTGGGCGGGCAGTTGAGCCAATCAAAGGTCGGGTGAGCTTAGTGGGCGGGCAGTTGGGCCAATCAAAGGTCGGTTGAGCTTAGTGGGCAGGCAGTTGAGCCAAACAAAGGCCGGTTGAGCTTAGTGGGCTTTCAGTTGAGCTAATCCAAGGTCGGTTGAGCTTAGTGGGCGTGCAGTTGAGCCAATCCAAAGTTGGTTGAGCTTAGTGGGCGGGCAGTTGAGCCAATCAATGGTCGGTTGAGCTTAGTGGGCGGGCAGTTGAGCCAATCAATGGTCGGTTGAGCTTAGTGGGCGGGCAGTTGAGCCAATCAATGGTCGGTTGAGCTTAGTGGGCGGTCAGTTCAGCCAATCAAAGGTCGGTTGCGCTTAGTGGGCGGTCAGTTGAGCCAATCAATGGTCGGTTGAGCTTCGTGGACGGGCAGTTGAGCTAATCAATGGTCGGTTGAAATTAGTGGGCGGGCAGTTAAGCCAATTACTGGTCGGTTGAGCTTAGTGGGCGGTCAGTTGAGTCAATCAATGTTCCGTTAAGCATAGATGGGCGGGCATTTGAGCCAATCATTGGTCGGTTGAGCTTAGATGGGCGGGCATTTGAGCCTATCAGTGGCCGGTTGAGCTTAGTGGGCGGGCAGTTGAGTCAATCAATGGTAGGTTGAGCTTAGTGGGCGGGCAGTTTAGCATAACAATGGTCGGTTGAGCTTAGTGGGCGGTCAGTTGAGCAAATCAATGGTCGGTTGAGCTTAGTGGGCGGTCAGTTGTGCCAATCAATGGTCGGTTGAGCTTAGTGGGCGGTCAGTTCAGCCAATCAAAGGTCGGTTGAGCTTAGTGGGCGGGCAGTTGAGCCAATCAAAAGTCGTTTGGCTTAGTGGGCGGTCAGTTGAGATAATCAATGGTCAGTTGAGCTTCGTAGACGGGCAGTTAAGCCAATCAATGGTCGGTTGAGCTTAGTGGGCGGTCAGTTGAGTCAATCAATGGTCGGTTGAGCTTAGTGGGCGGTCAGTTGTGCCAATCAATGGTCGGTTGAGCTTAGTGGGCGGTCAGTTCAGCCAATCAAAGGTCGGTTGAGCTTAGTGGGCGGGCAGTTGAGCCAATCAAAAGTCGTTTGGCTTAGTGGGCGGTCAGTTGAGATAATCAATGGTCAGTTGAGCTTCGTGGACGGGCAGTTAAGCCAATCAATGGTCGGTTGAGCTTAGTGGGCGGTCAGTTGAGTCAATCAATGGTCGGTTGAGCTTAGTGGGCGGGCTGTTAAGCCAATCAATGGTCGGTTGAGCTTAGTGGGCGGGCAGTTGAGCCAATCAATGGTCTGTTGAGCTCAGTGGGCGGTCAGTGGAGCCAATCAATGGTCGTTTGAGCTTAGTGGGCGGGCAGTTGAGTCAATCAATTGTCTGTTCAGCGTAGTGGGCGGGCTGTTGAGCCAATCAATGGTCGGTTGAGCTTAGTGGTCGGGTAGTTGAAATAATGAATGGTCGGTAAAACTTAATGGTCGGTCAGTTGAGCCAATCAATAGTCGGTTGAGCTTAGTGGGCGGGCAGTTGGGCCAATCAAAGGTCGGTTGAGCTTAGTGGGAAGGCAGTTGAGCCAAACAAAGGCCGGTTGAGCTTATTGGGCGTTCAGTTGAGCTAATCCAAGATCGGTTGAGCTTGGTGGGCGGGCAGTTGAGCCAATCAATGGTCGGTTGAGCTTAGTGGGCGGGCAGTTGAGCCAATCAATGGTCGGTTGAGCTTCGTGGGCGGGCAGTTGAGCCAATCAATGGTCGGTTGAGCTTAGTGGGCGGTCAGTTGTGCCAATCAGTGGTCGGTTGAGCTTAGCGGGCGGTCAGTTCAGCCAATCAAAGGTCGATTGAGCTTAGTGGGTGGTCAGTTGAGCCAATCAATGGTCGGTTGAGCTTCGTGGACGGGCAGTTGAGCCAATCAATGGTCGGTTGAAATTAGTGGGCGGGCAGTTAAGCCAATTACTGGTCGGTTGAGCTTAGTGGGCGGTCAGTTGAGTCAATCAATGTTCCGTTAAGCTTAGATGGGCGGGCATTTGAGCCAATCATTGGTCGGTTGAGCTTAGATGGGCGGGCATTTGAGCCTATCAGTGGTCGGTTGAGCTTAATGGGCGGTCAGTTGAGCCAATCAATGGTCGGTTGAGCTTAGTGGGCGGGCAGTTGAGCCAATCCAAGGTCGGTTGAGCTAAGTGGACGTGCAGTTGATCCAATCAAAGGTCGGTTGAGCTAAGTGGGCGGGCAGTTGAGTCAATCAATGGTCCGTTCAGATTAGTGGGCGGCAGTTGAGCCAATCAATGGTCGGTTGAGCTTAAAGGGCGGGCAGTTGAGCCAATCAATGGTCTGTTGAGCTTAATGGGCGGGCTGTTGAGCCAATCAATGGTCGGTAGAGCTTAATGGGCGGTGAGTTGAGCGAATCAATGGTCGGTTGAGCTTAGTGGGCGGGCAGTTGAGCTAATCCAAAGTCGGTTGAGCTTAGTGGGCGTGCAGTTGAGCCAATCCAAGGTTGGTTGAGCTTAGTGGGCGGGCAGTTGAGCCAATCAATGGTCGGTTGAGCTTAGTGGGCGGGCAGTTGAGCCAATCAATGGTCGTTTGAGCTTAGTGGGCGGGAAGTTGAGACAATCAATTGTCGGTTGAGCTTAGTGGGCGGGCAGTTGAGCCAGTCAATGGTCTTTTGAGCTTAGTGGGCGGGCAGGTGAGCCAATCCATGGTCGGTTGATCTTATTGGGCAGGCAGTTGAGCCAATCAATGGTCGGTTGGGCTTAGTGGGCGGCCAGTTGAGCCAATCAATGGTCGGTTGAGCTTAGTGGGCGTGCAGTTGAGCCAATCAATGGTCGGTTGAGCTTAGTGGGCGGTCAGTAGAGCCAATCAATGGTCGGTTGAGCTTAGTGGGCGGTCAGTTGAGCAAATCAATGGTAGGTTGAGCTTAGTGGGCGGTCAGTTGTGCCAATCAATGGTCGGTTGAGCTTAGTGGGCGGTCAGTTGAGCCAATCAATGGTCGGTTGAGCTTCGTGGACGGGCAGTTAAGCCAATCAATGGTCGGTTGAGCTAAGTGGACGTGCAGTTGATCCAATCAAAGGTCGGTTGAGCTAAGTTGGCGGGCAGTTGAGTCAATCAATGGTCCGTTCAGATTAGTGGGCGGGCAGTTGAGCTAATCCAAAGTCGGTTGAGCTTAGTGGGCGTGCAGTTGAGCCAATCCAAGGTTGGTTGAGCTTAGTGGGCGTTCAGTTGAGCCAATCAATGGTCGGTTGAGCTTAGTGGGCGGGCAGTTGAGCCAATCAATGGTCGGTTGAGATTAGTGGGCGGGAAGTTGAGACAATCAATGGTCGGTTGAGCTTAGTGGGCGGGCAGTTGAGCCAATCAATGGTCGGTTGAGCTTAGTGGGCGGTCAGTAGAGCCAATCAATGGTCGGTTGAGCTTAGTGGGCGGTCAGTTGAGTCAATCAATGGTCGGTTGAGCTTAGTGGGCGGGCTGTTAAGCCAATCAATGGTCGGTTGAGCTTAGTGGGCGGGCAGTTGAGCCAATCAATGGTCTGTTGAGCTCAGTGGGCGGTCAGTGGAGCCAATCAATGGTCGTTTGAGCTTAGTGGGCGGGCAGTTGAGCCAATCAATCGTCTGTTCAGCGTAGTGGGCTGGCTGTTGAGCCAATCAATGGTCGGTTGAGCTTAGTGGGCGGGCAGTTGAGATAATCAATCGTCTGTTCAGCGTAGTGGGCGGGCAGTTGGGCCAATCAAAGGTCGGTTGAGCTTAGTGGGAAGGCAGTTGAGCCAAACAAAGGCCGGTTGAGCTTAGTGGGCGTTCAGTTGAGCTAATCCAAGGTCGGTTGAGCTTAGTGGGCGGGCAGTTGAGCCAATCAATGGTCGGTTGAGCTTAGTGGGCGGGCAGTTGAGCCAATCAATGGTCGGTTGAGCTTCGTGGGCGGGCAGTTGAGCCAATCAATGGTCGGTTGAGCTTAGTGGGCGGTCAGTTGTGCCAATCAGTGGTCGGTTGAGCTTAGCGGGCGGTCAGTTCAGCCAATCAAAGGTCGATTGAGCTTAGTGGGTGGTCAGTTGCGCCAATCAATGGTCGGTTGAGCTTCGTGGACGGGCAGTTGAGCCAATCAATGGTCGGTTGAAATTAGTGGGCGGGCAGTTAAGCCAATTACTGGTCGGTTGAGCTTAGTGGGCGGTCAGTTGAGTCAATCAATGTTCCGTTAAGCTTAGATGGGCGGGCATTTGAGCCAATCATTGGTCGGTTGAGCTTAGATGGGCGGGCATTTGAGCCTATCAGTGGTCGGTTGAGCTTAATGGGCGGTCAGTTGAGCCAATCAATGGTCGGTTGAGCTTAGTGGGCGGGCAGTTGAGCCAATCCAAGGTCGGTTGAGCTAAGTGGACGTGCAGTTGATCCAATCAAAGGTCGGTTGAGCTAAGTGGGCGGGCAGTTGAGTCAATCAATGGTCCGTTCAGATTAGTGGGCGGGCAGTTGAGCCAATCAATGGTCGGTTGATCTTAAAGGGCGGGCAGTTGAGCCAATCAATGGTCTGTTGAGCTTAATGGGTGGGCTGTTGAGCCAATCAATGGTCGGTAGAGCTTAATGGGCGGTGAGTTGAGCGAATCAATGGTCGGTTGAGCTTAGTGGGCGGGCAGTTGAGCTAATCCAAAGTCGGTTGAGCTTAGTGGGCGTGCAGTTGAGCCAATCCAAGGTTGGTTGAGCTTAGTGGGCGGGCAGTTGAGCCAATCAATGGTCGGTTGAGCTTAGTGGGCAGGCAGTTGAGCCAATCAATGGTCGTTTGAGCTTAGTGGGCGGGAAGTTGAGACAATCAATGGTCGGTTGAGCTTAGTGGGCGGGCAGTTGAGCCAGTCAATGGTCGGTTGAGCTTAGTGGGCGGGCAGGTGAGCCAATCCATGGTCGGTTGATCTTATTGGGCAGGCAGTTGAGCCAATCAATGGTCGGTTGGGCTTAGTGGGCGGCCAGTTGAGCCAATCAATGGTCGGTTGAGCTTAGTGGGCGGGCAGTTGAGCCAATCAATGGTCGGTTGAGCTTAGTGGGCGGTCAGTAGAGCCAATCAATGGTCGGTTGAGCTTAGTGGGCGGTCAGTTGAGCAAATCAATGGTAGGTTGAGCTTAGTGGGCGGTCAGTTGTGCCAATCAATGGTCGGTTGAGCTCAGTGGGCGGTCAGTTGAGCCAATCATTGGTCGGTTGAGCTTCGTGGACGGGCAGTTGAGCCAATCAATGGTCGGTTGAGCTAAGTGGACGTGCAGTTGATCCAATCAAAGGTCGGTTGAGCTAAGTGGGCGGGCAGTTGAGTCAATCAATGGTCCGTTCAGATTAGTGGGCGGGCAGTTGAGCCAATCAATGGTCGGTTGAGCTTAAAGGGCGGGCAGTTGAGCCAATCAATGGTCTGTTGAGCTTAATGGGCGGGCTGTTGAGCCAATCAATGGTCGGTAGAGCTTAATGGGTGGTGAGTTGAGCGAATCAATGGTCGGTTGAGCTTAGTGGGCGGGCAGTTGAGCTAATCCAAAGTCGGTTCAGCTTAGTGGGCGTGCAGTTGAGCCAATCCAAGGTTGGTTGAGCTTAGTGGGCGGGCAGTTGAGCCAATCAATGGTCGGTTGAGCTTAGTGGGCGGGCAGTTCAGCCAATCAATGGTCGGTTGAGCTTAGTGGGCGGGAAGTTGAGACAATCAATGGTCGGTTGAGCTAAGTGGACGCGCAGTTGATCCAATCAAAGGTCGGTTGAGCTAAGTGGGCGGGCAGTTGAGTCAATCAATGGTCCGTTCAGATTAGTGGGCGGGGAGTTGAGCCAATCAATGGTCGGTTGAGCTTAAAGGGCGGGCAGTTGAGCCAATCAATGGTCTGTTGAGCTTAATGGGCGGGCTGTTGAGCCAATCAATGGTCGGTAGAGCTTAATGGGCGGTGAGTTGAGCGAATCAATGGTCGGTTGAGCTTAGTGGGCGGGCAGTTGAGCTAATCCAAAGTCGGTTGAGCTTAGTGGGCGTGCAGTTGAGCCAATCCAAGGTTGGTTGAGCTTAGTGGGCGGGCAGTTGAGCCAATCAATGGTCGGTTGAGCTTAGTGGGCGGTTAGTTGAGCCAATCAATGGTCGTTTGAGCTTAGTGGGCGGGAAGTTGAGACAATCAATGGTCGGTTGAGCTTAGTGGGCGGGCAGTTGAGCCAGTCAATGGTCGGTTGAGCTTAGTGGGCGGGCAGGTGAGCCAATCCATGGTCGGTTGATCTTATTGGGCAGGCAGTTGAGCCAATCAATGGTCGGTTGGGCTTAGTGGACGGCCAGTTGAGCCAATCAATGTTGGTTGAGCTAAGTGGGCGGGCAGTTGAGCCAATCAATGGTCGGTTGAGCTTAGTGGGCGGTCAGTTGAGCAAATCAATGGTAGGTTGAGCTTAGTGGGCGGTCAGTTGTGCCAATCAATGGTCGGTTGAGCTTAGTGGGCGGTCAGTTGAGCCAATCATTGGTCGGTTGAGCTTCGTGGACGGGCAGTTGAGCCAATCAATGGTCGGTTGAGCTAAGTGGACGTGCAGTTGATCCAATCAAAGGTCGGTTGAGCTAAGTGGGCGGGCAGTTGAGTCAATCAATGGTCCGTTCAGATTAGTGGGCGGGCAGTTGAGCCAATCAATGGTCGGTTGAGCTTAAAGGGCGGGCAGTTGAGCCAATCAATGGTCTGTTGAGCTTAATGGGCGGGCTGTTGAGCCAATCAATGGTCGGTAGAGCTTAATGGGCGGTGAGTTGAGCGAATCAATGGTCGGTTGAGCTTAGTGGGCGGGCAGTCGAGCTAATCCAAAGTCGGTTGAGCTTAGTGGGCGTGCAGTTGAGCCAATCCAAGGTTGGTTGAGCTTAGTGGGCGGGCAGTTGAGCCAATCAATGGTCGGTTGAGCTTAGTGGGCGGGCAGTTGAGCCAATCAATGGTCGGTTGAGCTTAGTGGGCGGGAAGTTGAGACAATCAATGGTCGGTTGAGCTTAGTGGGCGGGCAGTTGAGCCAGTCAATGGTCGGTTGAGCTTAGTGGGCGGGCAGGTGAGCCAATCCATGGTCGGTTGATCTTATTGGGCAGGCAGTTGAGCCAATCAATGGTCGGTTGGGCTTAGTGGGCGGCCAGTTGAGCCAATCAATGGTCGGTTGAGCTTAGTGGGCGGGCAGTTGAGCCAATCAATGTTCGGTTGAGCTTAGTGGGCGTTCAGTAGAGCCAATCAATGGTCGGTTGAGCTTAGTGGGCGGTCAGTTGAGTCAATCAATGGTCGGTTGAGCTTAGTGGGCGGGCTGTTGAGCCAATCAATGGTCGGTTGAGCTTAGTGGGCGGGCAGTTGAGCCAATCAATGGTCTGTTGAGCTCAGTGGGCGGTCAGTGGAGCCAATCAATGGTCGTTTGAGCTTAGTGGGCTGGCAGTTGAGCCAATCAATTGTCTGTTCAGCGTAGTGAGCTGGCTGTTGAGCCAATCAATGGTCGGTTGAGCTTAGTGGTCGGGTAGTTGAAATAATGAATGATCGGTTATACTTAATGGTCGGTCAGTTGAGCCAATCAATAGTCGGTTGAGCTTAGTGGGCGGGCAGTTGAGCCAATCAAAGGTCGGGTGAGCTTAGTGGGCGGGCAGTTGGGCCAATCAAAGATCGGTTGAGCTTAGTGGGCAGGCAGTTGAGCCAAACAAAGGCCGGTTGAGCTTAGTGGGCGTTCAGTTGAGCTAATCCAAGGTCGGTTGAGCTTAGTGGGCGTGCAGTTGAGCCAATCCAAAGTTGGTTGAGCTTAGTGGGCGGGCAGTTGAGCCAATCAATGGTCGGTTGAGCTTAGTGGGCTGGCAGTTGAGCCAATCAATGGTCGGTTGAGCTTAGTGGGCGGGCAGTTGAGCCAATCAATGGTCGGTTGAGCTTAGTGGGCGGTCAGTTGTGCCAATCAGTGGTCGGTTGAGCTTAGTGGGCGGTCAGTTCAGCCAATCAAAGGTCGGTTGAGCTTAGTGGGCGGGCAGTTGAGCCAATCAATGGTCGGTTGAGCTTAGTGGACGGGCAGTTGAGCCAATCAATGGTCGGTTGAAATTAGTTTGCGGGCAGTTAAGCCAACTACTGGTCGGTTGAGCTTAGTGGGCGGTCAGTTGAGTCAATCAATGTTCCGTTAAGCTTAGATGGGCGGGCATTTGAGCCAATCATTGGTCGGTTGAACTTAGATGGGCGGGCATTTGAGCCTATCAGTGGTCGGTTGAGCTTAGTGGGCGGGCAGTTGAGCCAATCCAAGGTCGGTTGAGCTAAGTGGACGTGCAGTTGATCCAATCAAAGGTCGGTTGAGCTAAGTGGGCGGGCAGTTGAGTCAATCAATGGTCCGTTCAGATTAGTGGGCGGGCAGTTGAGCCAATCAATGGTCGGTTGGGCTTAGTGGGCGGGCAGTTGAGCCAATCCAAAGTTGGTTGAGCTTAGTGGGCGGGCAGTTGAGCCAATCAATGGTCGGTTGAGCTTAGTGGGCGGGCAGTTGAGCCAATCAATGGTCGGTTGAGCTTAGTTGGCGGGCAGTTGAGCCAATCAATGGTCGGTTGAGCTTAGTGGGCGGTCAGTTGCGCCAATCAGTGGTCGGTTGAGCTTAGCGGGCGGTCAGTTCAGCCAATCAAAGGTCGGTTGAGCTTAGTGGGCGGTCAGTTGAGCCAATCAATGGTCGGTTGAGCTTCGTGGACGGGCAGTTGAGCCAATCAATGGTCGGTTGAAATTAGTGGGCGGGCAGTTAAGCCAATTACTGGTCGGTTGAGCTTAGTGGGCGGTCAGTTCAGCCAATCAAAGGTCGGTTGAGCTTAGTGGGCGGGCAGTTGAGCCAATCAAAAGTCGTTTGGCTTAGTGGGCGGTCAGTTGAGATAATCAATGGTCAGTTGAGCTTCGTAGACGGGCAGTTAAGCCAATCAATGGTCGGTTGAGCTTAGTGGGCGGTCAGTTGAGTCAATCAATGGTCGGTTGAGCTTAGTGGGCGGTCAGTTGTGCCAATCAATGGTCGGTTGAGCTTAGTGGGCGGTCAGTTCAGCCAATCAAAGGTCGGTTGAGCTTAGTGGGCGGGCAGTTGAGCCAATCAAAAGTCGTTCGGCTTAGTGGGCGGTCAGTTGAGATAATCAATGGTCAGTTGAGCTTCGTGGACGGGCAGTTAAGATAATCAATGGTCGGTTGAGCTTAGTGGGCGGTCAGTTGAGTCAATCAATGGTCGGTTGAGCTTAGTGGGCGGGCTGTTGAGCCAATCAATGGTCGGTTGAGCTTAGTGGGCGGGCAGTTGAGCCAATCAATGGTCTGTTGAGCTCAGTGGGCGGTCAGTGGAGCCAATCAATGGTCGTTTGAGCTTAGTGGGCGGGCAGTTGAGTCAATCAATTGTCTGTTCAGCGTAGTGGGCGGGCTGTTGAGCCAATCAATGGTCGGTTGAGCTTAGTGGTCGGGTAGTTGAAATAATGAATGGTCGGTAAAACTTAATGGTCGGTCAGTTGAGCCAATCAATAGTCGGTTGAGCTTAGTGGGCGGGCAGTTGGGCCAATCAAAGGTCGGTTGAGCTTACTGGGAAGGCAGTTGAGCCAAACAAAGGCCGGTTGAGGTTAGTGGGCGTTCAGTTGAGCTAATCCAAGGTCGGTTGAGCTTAGTGGGCGGGCAGTTGAGCCAATCAATGGTCGGTTGAGCTTAGTGGGCGGGTAGTTGAGCCAATCAATGGTCGGTTGAGCTTCGTGGGCGGGCAGTTGAGCCAATCAATGGTCGGTTGAGCTTAGTGGGCGGTCAGTTGTGCCAATCAGTGGTCGGTTGAGCTTAGCGGGCGGTCAGTTCAGCCAATCAAAGGTCGATTGAGCTTAGTGGGTGGTCAGTTGAGCCAATCAATGGTCGGTTGAGCTTCGTGGACGGGCAGTTGAGCCAATCAATGGTCGGTTGAAATTAGTGGGCGGGCAGTTAAGCCAATTACTGGTCGGTTGAGCTTAGTGGGCGGTCAGTTGAGTCAATCAATGTTCCGTTAAGCTTAGATGGGCGGGCATTTGAGCCAATCATTGGTCGGTTGAGCTTAGATGGGCGGGCATTTGAGCCTATCAGTGGTCGGTTGAGCTTAATGGGCGGTCAGTTGAGCCAATCAATGGTCGGTTGAGCTTCGTGGACGGGCAGTTGAGCCAATCAATGGTCGGTTGAAATTAGTGGGCGGGCAGTTAAGCCAATTACTGGTCGGTTGAGCTTAGTGGGCGGTCAGTTGAGTCAATCAATGTTCCGTTAAGCATAGATGGGCGGGCATTTGAGCCAATCATTGGTCGGTTGAGCTTAGATGGGCGGGCATTTGAGCCTATCAGTGGTCGGTTGAGCTTAGTGGGCGGTCAGTTGAGCAAATCAATGGTCGGTTGAGCTTAGTGGGCGGTCAGTAGTGCCAATCAATGGTCGGTTGAGCTTAGTGGGCGGTCAGTTCAGCCAATCAAAGGTCGGTTGAGCTTAGTGGGCGGGCAGTTGAGCCAATCCAAAGTCGTTGGCTTAGTGGGCGGTCAGTTGAGATAATCAATGGTCAGTTGAGCTTCGTAGACGGGCAGTTAAGCCAATCAATGGTCGGTTGAGCTTAGTGGGCGGTCAGTTGAGTCAATCAATGGTCGGTTGAGCTTAGTGGGCGGTCAGTTGTGCCAATCAATGGTCGGTTGAGCTTAGTGGGCGGTCAGTTGAGCCAATCAATGGTCGGTTGAGCTTCGTGGACGGGCAGTTGAGCCAATCAATGGTCGGTTGAAATTAGTGGGCGGGCAGTTAAGCCAATTACTGGTCGGTGGAGCTTAGTGGGCGGTCAGTTGAGTCAATCAATGTTCCGTTAAGCTTAGATGGGCGGGCATTTGAGCCAATCATTGGTCGGTTGAACTTAGATGGGTGGGCATTTGAGCCCATCAGTGGTCGGTTGAGCTTAGTGGGCGGGCAGTTGAGTTATCAATGGTAGGTTGAGCTTAATGGGCGGTCAGTTGAGCCAATCAATGGTCGGTTGAGCTTAGTGGGCGGGCAGTTGAGCCAATCCAAGGTCGGTTGAGCTAAGTGGACGTGCAGTTGATCCAATCAAAGGTCGGTTGAGCTAAGTGGGCGGGCAGTTGAGCCAATCCAAAGTTGGTTGAGCTTAGTGGGCGGGCAGTTGAGCCAATCAATGCTCGGTTGAGCTTAGTGTGCGGGCAGTTGAGCCAATCAATGGTCGGTTGAGCTTAGTGGGCGGGCAGTTGAGCCAATCAAAGGTCGGTTGAGCTTAGTGGGCGATCAGTTGAGCCAATCAATGGTCGGTTGAGCTTCGTGGACGGGCAGTTGAGCCAATCAATTGTCGGTTGAAATTAGTGGGCGGGCAGTTAAGCCAATTACTGGTCGGTTGAGCTTAGTGGGCGTTCAGTTGAGTCAATCAATGTTCCGTTAAGCATAGATGGGCGGGCATTTGAGCCAATCATTGGTCGGTTGAGCTTAGATGGGCGGGCATTTGAGCCTATCAGTGGTCGGTTGAGCTTAGTGGGCGGGCAGTTGAGTCAATCAATGGTAGGTTGAGCTTAGTGGGCGGGCAGTTTAGCATAACAATGGTCGGTTGAGCTTAGTGGGCGGTCAGTTGAGCAAATCAATGGTCGGTTGAGCTTAGTGGGCGGTCAGTTGTGCCAATCAATGGTCGGTTGAGCTTAGTGGGCGGGCAGTTGAGCCAATCAATGGTCGGTTGAGCTTAGTGGGCGGGCAGTTGAGCCAATCAATGGTCGGTTGAGCTTAGTGGGCGGTCAGTTGTGCCAATCAGTGGTCGGTTGAGCTTAGTGGGCGGTCAGTTCAGCCAATCAAAGGTCGGTTGAGCTTAGTGGGCGGTCAGTTGAGCCAATCAATGGTCGGTTGAGCTTCGTGGACGGGCAGTTGAGCCAATCAATGGTCGGTTGAAATTAGTGGGCGGGCAGTTAAGCCAATTACTGGTCGGTTGAGCTTAGTGGGCGGTCAGTTCAGCCAATCAAAGGTCGGTTGAGCTTAGTGGGCGGGCAGTTGAGCCAATCAAAAGTCGTTTGGCTTAGTGGGCGGTCAGTTGAGATAATCAATGGTCAGTTGAGCTTCGTAGACGGGCAGTTAAGCCAATCAATGGTCGGTTGAGCTTAGTGGGCGGTCAGTTGAGTCAATCAATGGTCGGTTGAGCTTAGTGGGCGGTCAGTTGTGCCAATCAATGGTCGGTTGAGCTTAGTGGGCGGTCAGTTCAGCCAATCAAAGGTCGGTTGAGCTTAGTGGGCGGGCAGTTGAGCCAATCAAAAGTCGTTCGGCTTAGTGGGCGGTCAGTTGAGATAATCAATGGTCAGTTGAGCTTCGTGGACGGGCAGTTAAGATAATCAATGGTCGGTTGAGCTTAGTGGGCGGTCAGTTGAGTCAATCAATGGTCGGTTGAGCTTAGTGGGCGGGCTGTTGAGCCAATCAATGGTCGGTTGAGCTTAGTGGGCGGGCAGTTGAGCCAATCAATGGTCTGTTGAGCTCAGTGGGCGGTCAGTGGAGCCAATCAATGGTCGTTTGAGCTTAGTGGGCGGGCAGTTGAGTCAATCAATTGTCTGTTCAGCGTAGTGGGCGGGCTGTTGAGCCAATCAATGGTCGGTTGAGCTTAGTGGTCGGGTAGTTGAAATAATGAATGGTCGGTAAAACTTAATGGTCGGTCAGTTGAGCCAATCAATAGTCGGTTGAGCTTAGTGGGCGGGCAGTTGGGCCAATCAAAGGTCGGTTGAGCTTACTGGGAAGGCAGTTGAGCCAAACAAAGGCCGGTTGAGGTTAGTGGGCGTTCAGTTGAGCTAATCCAAGGTCGGTTGAGCTTAGTGGGCGGGCAGTTGAGCCAATCAATGGTCGGTTGAGCTTAGTGGGCGGGTAGTTGAGCCAATCAATGGTCGGTTGAGCTTCGTGGGCGGGCAGTTGAGCCAATCAATGGTCGGTTGAGCTTAGTGGGCGGTCAGTTGTGCCAATCAGTGGTCGGTTGAGCTTAGCGGGCGGTCAGTTCAGCCAATCAAAGGTCGATTGAGCTTAGTGGGTGGTCAGTTGAGCCAATCAATGGTCGGTTGAGCTTCGTGGACGGGCAGTTGAGCCAATCAATGGTCGGTTGAAATTAGTGGGCGGGCAGTTAAGCCAATTACTGGTCGGTTGAGCTTAGTGGGCGGTCAGTTGAGTCAATCAATGTTCCGTTAAGCTTAGATGGGCGGGCATTTGAGCCAATCATTGGTCGGTTGAGCTTAGATGGGCGGGCATTTGAGCCTATCAGTGGTCGGTTGAGCTTAATGGGCGGTCAGTTGAGCCAATCAATGGTCGGTTGAGCTTCGTGGACGGGCAGTTGAGCCAATCAATGGTCGGTTGAAATTAGTGGGCGGGCAGTTAAGCCAATTACTGGTCGGTTGAGCTTAGTGGGCGGTCAGTTGAGTCAATCAATGTTCCGTTAAGCTTAGATGGGCGGGCATTTGAGCCAATCATTGGTCGGTTGAGCTTAGATGGGCGGGCATTTGAGCCTATCAGTGGTCGGTTGAGCTTAATGGGCGGTCAGTTGAGCCAATCAATGGTCGGTTGAGCTTCGTGGACGGGCAGTTGAGCCAATCAATGGTCGGTTGAAATTAGTGGGCGGGCAGTTAAGCCAATTACTGGTCGGTTGAGTCCAAAGTCGGTTGAGCTTAGTGGGCGGTCAGTTGAGTCAATCAATGTTCCGTTAAGCATAGATGGGCGGGCATTTGAGCCAATCATTGGTCGGTTGAGCTTAGATGGGCGGGCATTTGAGCCTATCAGTGGTCGGTTGAGCTTAGTGGGCGGTCAGTTGAGCAAATCAATGGTCGGTTGAGCTTAGTGGGCGGTCAGTAGTGCCAATCAATGGTCGGTTGAGCTTAGTGGGCGGTCAGTTCAGCCAATCAAAGGTCGGTTGAGCTTAGTGGGCGGGCAGTTGAGCCAATCCAAAGTCGTTGGCTTAGTGGGCGGTCAGTTGAGATAATCAATGGTCAGTTGAGCTTCGTAGACGGGCAGTTAAGCCAATCAATGGTCGGTTGAGCTTAGTGGGCGGTCAGTTGAGTCAATCAATGGTCGGTTGAGCTTAGTGGGCGGTCAGTTGTGCCAATCAATGGTCGGTTGAGCTTAGTGGGCGGTCAGTTGAGCCAATCAATGGTCGGTTGAGCTTCGTGGACGGGCAGTTGAGCCAATCAATGGTCGGTTGAAATTAGTGGGCGGGCAGTTAAGCCAATTACTGGTCGGTGGAGCTTAGTGGGCGGTCAGTTGAGTCAATCAATGTTCCGTTAAGCTTAGATGGGCGGGCATTTGAGCCAATCATTGGTCGGTTGAACTTAGATGGGTGGGCATTTGAGCCCATCAGTGGTCGGTTGAGCTTAGTGGGCGGGCAGTTGAGTTATCAATGGTAGGTTGAGCTTAATGGGCGGTCAGTTGAGCCAATCAATGGTCGGTTGAGCTTAGTGGGCGGGCAGTTGAGCCAATCCAAGGTCGGTTGAGCTAAGTGGACGTGCAGTTGATCCAATCAAAGGTCGGTTGAGCTAAGTGGGCGGGCAGTTGAGCCAATCCAAAGTTGGTTGAGCTTAGTGGGCGGGCAGTTGAGCCAATCAATGCTCGGTTGAGCTTAGTGTGCGGGCAGTTGAGCCAATCAATGGTCGGTTGAGCTTAGTGGGCGGGCAGTTGAGCCAATCAAAGGTCGGTTGAGCTTAGTGGGCGATCAGTTGAGCCAATCAATGGTCGGTTGAGCTTCGTGGACGGGCAGTTGAGCCAATCAATTGTCGGTTGAAATTAGTGGGCGGGCAGTTAAGCCAATTACTGGTCGGTTGAGCTTAGTGGGCGTTCAGTTGAGTCAATCAATGTTCCGTTAAGCATAGATGGGCGGGCATTTGAGCCAATCATTGGTCGGTTGAGCTTAGATGGGCGGGCATTTGAGCCTATCAGTGGTCGGTTGAGCTTAGTGGGCGGGCAGTTGAGTCAATCAATGGTAGGTTGAGCTTAGTGGGCGGGCAGTTTAGCATAACAATGGTCGGTTGAGCTTAGTGGGCGGTCAGTTGAGCAAATCAATGGTCGGTTGAGCTTAGTGGGCGGTCAGTTGTGCCAATCAATGGTCGGTTGAGCTTAGTGGGCGGGCAGTTGAGCCAATCAATGGTCGGTTGAGCTTAGTGGGCGGGCAGTTGAGCCAATCAATGGTCGGTTGAGCTTAGTGGGCGGTCAGTTGTGCCAATCAGTGGTCGGTTGAGCTTAGTGGGCGGTCAGTTCAGCCAATCAAAGGTCGGTTGAGCTTAGTGGGCGGTCAGTTGAGCCAATCAATGGTCGGTTGAGCTTCGTGGACGGGCAGTTGAGCCAATCAATGGTCGGTTGAAATTAGTGGGCGGGCAGTTAAGCCAACTACAGGTCGGTTGAGCTTAGTGGGCGGTCAGTTGAGTCAATCAATGGTCGGTTGAGCTTAGTGGGCGGTCAGTTGTGCCAATCAATGGTCGGTTGAGCTTAGTGGGCGGTCAGTTCAGCCAATCAAAGGTCGGTTGAGCTTAGTGGGCGGGCAGTTGAGCCAATCAAAAGTCGTTTGGCTTAGTGGGCGGTCAGTTGAGATAATCAATGGTCAGTTGAGCTTCGTAGACGGGCAGTTAAGCCAATCAATGGTCGGTTGAACTTAGTGGGCGGTCAGTTGAGTCAATCAATGGTCGGTTGAGCTTAGTGGGCGGTCAGTTGTGCCAATCAATGGTCGGTTGAGCTTAGTGGGCGGTCAGTTCAGCCAATCAAAGGTCGGTTGAGCTTAGTGGGCGGGCAGTTGAGCCAATCAAAAGTCGTTTGGCTTAGTGGGCGGTCAGTTGAGATAATCAATGGTCAGTTGAGCTTCGTGGACGGGCAGTTAAGCCAATCAATGGTCGGTTGAGCTTAGTGGGCGGTCAGTTGAGTCAATCAATGGTCGGTTGAGCTTAGTGGGCGGGCTGTTGAGCCAATCAATGGTCGGTTGAGCTTAGTGGGCGGGCAGTTGAGCCAATCAATGGTCTGTTGAGCTCAGTGGGCGGTCAGTGGAGCCAATCAATGGTCGTTTGAGCTTAGTGGGCGGGCAGTTGAGTCAATCAATTGTCTGTTCAGCGTAGTGGGCGGGCTGTTGAGCCAATCAATGGTCGGTTGAGCTTAGTGGTCGGGTAGTTGAAATAATGAATGGTCGGTAAAACTTAATGGTCGGTCAGTTGAGCCAATCAATAGTCGGTTGAGCTTAGTGGGCGGGCAGTTGGGCCAATCAAAGGTCGGTTGAGCTTAGTGGGAAGGCAGTTGAGCCAAACAAAGGCCGGTTGAGCTTAGTGGGCGTTCAGTTGAGCTAATCCAAGGTCGGTTGAGCTTAGTGGGCGGGCAGTTGAGCCAATCAATGGTCGGTTGAGCTTAGTGGGCGGGCAGTTGAGCCAATCAATGGTCGGTTGAGCTTCGTGGGCGGGCAGTTGAGCCAATCAATGGTCGGTTGAGCTTAGTGGGCGGTCAGTTGTGCCAATCAGTGGTCGGTTGAGCTTAGCGGGCGGTCAGTTCAGCCAATCAAAGGTCGATTGAGCTTAGTGGGTGGTCAGTTGAGCCAATCAATGGTCGGTTGAGCTTCGTGGACGGGCAGTTGAGCCAATCAATGGTCGGTTGAAATTAGTGGGCGGGCAGTTAAGCCAATTACTGGTCGGTTGAGCTTAGTGGGCGGTCAGTTGAGTCAATCAATGTTCCGTTAAGCTTAGATGGGCGGGCATTTGAGCCAATCATTGGTCGGTTGAGCTTAGATGGGCGGGCATTTGAGCCTATCAGTGGTCGGTTGAGCTTAATGGGCGGTCAGTTGAGCCAATCAATGGCCGGTTGAGCTTAGTGGGCGGGCAGTTGAGCCAATCCAAGGTCGGTTGAGCTTAGTGGACGTGCAGTTGATCCAATCAAAGGTCGGTTGAGCTAAGTGGGCGGGCAGTTGAGTCAATCAATGGTCCGTTCAGATTAGTGGGCGGGCAGTTGAGCCAATCAATGGTCGGTTGAGCTTAATGGGCGGGCAGTTGAGCCAATCAATGGTCTGTTGAGCTTAATGGGCGGGCTGTTGAGCCAATCAATGGTCGGTAGAGCTTAATGGGCGGTGAGTTGAGCGAATCAATGGTCGGTTGAGCTTAGTGGGCGGGCAGTTGAGCTAATCCAAAGTCGGTTGAGCTTAGTGGGCGGTCAGTTGAGTCAATCAATGGTCGGTTGAGCTTAGTGGGCGGGCTGTTGAGCCAATCAATGGTCGGTTGAGCTTAGTGGGCGGGAAGTTGAGCCAATCAATGGTCTGTTGAGCTCAGTGGGCGGTCAGTGGAGCCAATCAATGGTCGTTTGAGCTTAGTGGGCGGGCAGTTGAGTCAATCAATTGTCTGTTCAGCGTAGTGGGCGGGCTGTTAAGCCAATCAATGGTCGGTTGAGCTTAGTGGTCGGGTAGTTGAAATAATGAATGGTCGGTTAAACTTAATGGTCGGTCAGTTGAGCCAATCAATAGTCGGTTGAGCTTAGTGGGCGAGCAGTTGAGCCAATCAATGGTCGGTTGAGCTTAGTGGGCGGGCAGTTGAGCCAATCCAAGGTCGGTTGAGCTAAGTGGACGTGCAGTTGATCCAATCAAAGGTCGGTTGAGCTAAGTGGGCGGGCAGTTGAGTCAATCAATGGTCCGTTCAGATTAGTGGGCGGGCAGTTGAGCCAATCAATGGTCGGTTGAGCTTAGTGGGCGGGCAGTTGAGCCAATCAATGCTCGGTTGAGCTTAGTGTGCGGGCAGTTGAGCCAATCAATGGTCGGTTGAGCTTAGTGGGCGGGCAGTTGAGCCAATCAAAGGTCGGTTGAGCTTAGTGGGCGATCAGTTGAGCCAATCAATGGTCGGTTGAGCTTCGTGGACGGGCAGTTGAGCCAATCAATTGTCGGTTGAAATTAGTGGGCGGGCAGTTAAGCCAATTACTGGTCGGTTGAGCTTAGTGGGCGTTCAGTTGAGTCAATCAATGTTCCGTTAAGCATAGATGGGCGGGCATTTGGGCCAATCATTGGTCGGTTGAGCTTAGATGGGCGGGCATTTGAGCCTATCAGTGGTCGGTTGAGCTTAGTGGGCGGGCAGTTGAGTCAATCAATGGTAGGTTGAGCTTAGTGGGCGGGCAGTTTAGCATAACAATGGTCGGTTGAGCTTAGTGGGCGGTCAGTTGAGCAAATCAATGGTCGGTTGAGCTTAGTGGGCGGTCAGTTGTGCCAATCAATGGTCGGTTGAGCTTAGTGGGCGGGCAGTTGAGCCAATCAATGGTCGGTTGAGCTTAGTGGGCGGGCAGTTGAGCCAATCAATGGTCGGTTGAGCTTAGTGGGCGGTCAGTTGTGCCAATCAGTGGTCGGTTGAGCTTAGTGGGCGGTCAGTTCAGCCAATCAAAGGTCGGTTGAGCTTAGTGGGCGGTCAGTTGAGCCAATCAATGGTCGGTTGAGCTTCGTGGACGGGCAGTTGAGCCAATCAATGGTCGGTTGAAATTAGTGGGCGGGCAGTTAAGCCAACTACAGGTCGGTTGAGCTTAGTGGGCGGTCAGTTGAGTCAATCAATGGTCGGTTGAGCTTAGTGGGCGGTCAGTTGTGCCAATCAATGGTCGGTTGAGCTTAGTGGGCGGTCAGTTCAGCCAATCAAAGGTCGGTTGAGCTTAGTGGGCGGGCAGTTGAGCCAATCAAAAGTCGTTTGGCTTAGTGGGCGGTCAGTTGAGATAATCAATGGTCAGTTGAGCTTCGTAGACGGGCAGTTAAGCCAATCAATGGTCGGTTGAACTTAGTGGGCGGTCAGTTGAGTCAATTAATGGTCGGTTGAGCTTAGTGGGCGGTCAGTTGTGCCAATCAATGGTCGGTTGAGCTTAGTGGGCGGTCAGTTCAGCCAATCAAAGGTCGGTTGAGCTTAGTGGGCGGGCAGTTGAGCCAATCAAAAGTCGTTTGGCTTAGTGGGCGGTCAGTTGAGATAATCAATGGTCAGTTGAGCTTCGTGGACGGGCAGTTAAGCCAATCAATGGTCGGTTGAGCTTAGTGGGCGGTCAGTTGAGTCAATCAATGGTCGGTTGAGCTTAGTGGGTGGGCTGTTGAGCCAATCAATGGTCGGTTGAGCTTAGTGGGCGGGCAGTTGAGCCAATCAATGGTCTGTTGAGCTCAGTGGGCGGTCAGTGGAGCCAATCAATGGTCGTTTGAGCTTAGTGGGCGGGCAGTTGAGTCAATCAATTGTCTGTTCAGCGTAGTGGGCGGGCTGTTGAGCCAATCAATGGTCGGTTGAGCTTAGTGGTCGGGTAGTTGAAATAATGAATGGTCGGTAAAACTTAATGGTCGGTCAGTTGAGCCAATCAATAGTCGGTTGAGCTTAGTGGGCGGGCAGTTGGGCAAATCAAAGGTCGGTTGAGCTTAGTGGGAAGGCAGTTGAGCCAAACAAAGGCCGGTTGAGCTTAGTGGGCGTTCAGTTGAGCTAATCCAAGGTCGGTTGAGCTTAGTGGGCGGGCAGTTGAGCCAATCAATGGTCGGTTGAGCTTAGTGGGCGGGCAGTTGAGCCAATCAATGGTCGGTTGAGCTTCGTGGGCGGGCAGTTGAGCCAATCAATGGTCGGTTGAGCTTAGTGGGCGGTCAGTTGTGCCAATCAGTGGTCGGTTGAGCTTAGCGGGCGGTCAGTTCAGCCAATCAAAGGTCGATTGAGCTTAGTGGGTGGTCAGTTGAGCCAATCAATGGTCGGTTGAGCTT
>NW_026558871.1:0-109076 GCF_026930045.1 Uloborus diversus | reverse complement strand
AAGTACAATAGCTATTTTGGAGATATGAAATTATCATCGTTTCATATCAATTAACAATTGAACACCTAAATTACTTGTCTCTTATTTATCTCAGTCATCAGTGAAAGGGGCATATGTTTGAAGAAAAAGAGTTTTAAAATAGGGCCTAAATTCAACATCAATAATTTCGTTTTTTTTGTTATACATATAGAAATTATTTGTGGCTAAGTAATGTTTTTCTACACATTGATTTTATGCATCTATATTTTTTTCAAATAAGTAGTTTTCTTATGAAGTTAGTGAATCCACATGGACCATCACCGTAATAAACATGACCTATTAAAGATGATGCTTGTTTGAAGCTAATTGAAATACATAAATGAAAGTACTATTAGGGTGATTTTCAAATGCATTGACACATTAGGTTCGACACAATTTGAAAAATTTTGTTGTTATAAGCATTAAAACTTTCCTATGTATAAATTCCTTACAGTTTACAGCTTTCTAATGAGGCAATTATTTGTGAGTTAATTTATGTAGGTTTTAGATATCCAAAAAACGTCTCGGCAAGTCAACGTTTTTCTCATGACTGTTACCTTTATAAACCATTCTGTAATTTATTTTCTAAAAATAAATAATCTAACAAATCTTGATTAAGCTATCTTAAATACTCAGTTTTAAATCAAAATGGTATAAATATTTATTTATTTAAGAAATTTTAAGCGTTTGTGAAAATGTTTTTCTCTTGAGCATTACTTTGTCTCCTAAATAAAGGGTGAAGTTTATGATCAAAAAAAATAAATAAATAAAACATTAAATGTTTTTATAGCAATTACCATGAATAGCTAAAAAATCTCAATATTAAAACCAATTTTTAAAGATTCAAGAAAAAGTTTATTAATACAAATGCTAAATTTTAGCTACAGTAACACTTATGAGAGATGGACTCATTAAATTATTTATTGTAGAGTTTTGGCCATAATTCTTTTAAAATACGTAGTTATTTGAATACCATATTTTGAGAATTAGAGTATTTCCTAAACAACGCACATAAATTTCATTTTTGCAAAGATTAGCTTTGTGTCAGTGTTCACTCTTCAATTTTTAATAAAAGTGAGTTTATTATAAAGTGGGTGCGCTTTATATGAATCACATTTGTTCTAAACAGTTTCAATTCCATAAAGCCGCTGATTCAATAAAGCTGGATTTTGTTCTGTTTTTGACGATTTGGTTCATTAAAGCGGTTGATTCAATTAACCGGTGTCCACTGTATATAAATGTGTAAATAAATACATCTCTTTGATAAAAGCATGAGTTAAATGTAGTACAATATCTATAACTATGGATCTACTTATTATTTGGATCTCTTTTATCATGAATGTTACTCCCTTCTCATGAATGTTACTTGTTAAAAGTAACACTCATGAGATATATAGAAGAATTCTTTGCTGGAATAAATTCTATCAGTGTTTTTGAATAATTAATTAGGTCTCTTGTTTCCTTAACACAAAACACATTACTGCCCAATTGTATATTTTTATACTAAAAAAAATATATTACAAAATGAATGGGTAACACTCATGAGAGATGATTAAAATACTCTTCACATTGAATTGTACATTTCAATATACAACATATTAGGAATAAATATATCCATATTTAGACTTTTGTATTCTAACAAGAAACAAATATGGCTTCCTTAACACTATTGCTGACTACGATAAAAAAAATATTTTGCACATAAAAAGATTTTAATTCCGTGGGGTAACACTCATGAGTTGCACTTAGGGCAGGAACTGCATTGAAATTTTAAACAATTAGATGATCAGTTCAGTAAAATCTATGTCAGCTATGTGTAACTAACAAATATTACTTCCTTCTTTAATGCACAAAAAGTAGAAAAGCTGCTTGAAAGTGTACAAAAAAGATTTAGGAAATGTGAATTTTCTAGTCAGGACAAGGAAATTTCCATTACCAGTTAACTAAAATAATAGAAAATTATGAGAAAAAAGCACTGAATGCAATGAATTAAGTGTAGAACTATGCCTTACTACATGCTTTTGCATGTAGTAAGACAATGCCAAAAAAAAGAAAAAACGGTTTCCCAACATAAAAATGAATAGATCAAGTCGGGACTCCAAACTGTTAATCGTCTTGAAAATCACACATTAATGTCTTCAACTGTATTCTCCTACAGAAACTGAGCCACAAATTTTCAGCCAAATCAAGTTTTGTAGAGAGTGTTCAGTTTTTGTGGAGAGCAAAAATTTGTAATTTCACGTAAAACAAAGAAAATGCTACTGTTCTGAATTTTATTTTAAACTTGGAAATAGAAAACCAATTTCGAGTTTCTGCAAGCAAATAGTAGAAATACTGCTCTATATTCTTGCAAAATTTGAAAATTTTCTAAAGTTTCCCTCATTTAAATTTTTGTGCCTTTATGAAGGGCATCATTTTACAAAATGTCACTAAGTTTAAAACTGTTTTTCTTAAGCAAAGGAGTTAAAATACAGCTTCAAAAGTAAGGTATTTGATTTTCTGACACTTAGCACGTTATTGGGTTTTAATTTCAGCTACATTCCTAAAGCTTGAGGTAAAAAAATAAAATGCTTAGTTATGAGAAAACTGAAATTTTTTAGTTTTTAAAACTTTGTTAAAAGTTAACTATAACAACTTTGAAAATTTTATTGAAATCAGATGAATTGTGTGTGTGTGTGCCCTACTCCACAGATTACAACAATATACACTCGATGACCAAAAGTCATAAGTATAAGTTTTTGTTTTGGTAATGTTAGTGGAAGAAAGTGAGCAGTGGTTTTCTCTCGTATTTATTTATTTATTTATTTATTTTTGAAAATTGTAGTCATTGGTGACATTATGGAGTCGGGGACTCCTGGGGAAAAAAATGGATTTGTTTTATCAAAAATGCACGATCTTTAATGATGTTAGGAAGGTAGGTTCTTTCTCTCCGGAAAACTTTCCATATTAAACGCTTAAAAACGCAGTTTTAGGCTATGTTTGAAAAAGGAAAGAGGTTCCTGATCGAAAATCTTTTTCGAGATTGAAGTCAATTTTAGGTTTTTTATTGAAAAAAGACTTTGGAGGTGAGACACGGAAAGGTCAAAAGATCAAATTTCAGGTTAATTTTGCTGACATTAAAGGAAAGTAGAAAGTACGGTGGCTCTCTCTCTCTCTCTTTCTCTGTGTGTGTTTCTTCAGAAATTTTCCGTCACTGAAGTCTTAAAACGGCAGTTTTAGGCTTTGATCACGTTAAGAAAATGGAGTATTAACAGGGAAGCTGGATCTCTCTTTCCCTGGAACATTTTCAACATTGAATTTCGAAAAGTAGGGAAGTTGCAACCTATTAAATGCTCATATTTTGGCCATTGGATATTGTTAATTGACCCTCAAAACTGAAAAATTCACCATTGCCGAATTTTAAAACACCGTGGTTGATTTTTAATGAATTTTTAAAAATCCACGCGCAAAAGTGCGCGCTTCTGAAACGTCACGAGCCTACGTCACAGGGCGCGAATGGGCAGCCTTCCGCCGAAGATCCCTTGTTTTCGCTAGGGACATTTTGAGCGCGCTGATATTTTTATTTTTTAGAAATTCAATAATCCTTTTGAACACACTATGGAGACCGGATTCGTTAAAGCACAATCTAAATAATCTTCCTCATGTAACATCAATGAGGATATTCGAATATTTCCGAGAGGATGAGAGGTTTAATGTTCCAGAAACGCGAGGAGTTAAATGCGAGGATATAAGCCTTTTACGTTTCGTCTTCGAAGTCGAATGCGTGACCTTCGGCTTCTCCCCTATCGGAAGAGGGCATGACGTCACTTCCTATGCCATTTGACGTCACAAGAGCTTGAACTTTAAAATTAATTTAAAAAAAACTACTTATCGTATCGCAAAAATGTTTTCACCTATGATGTTCATACATGTTACTCTATCATATAAAAATAAAATTGAAAAATCGAAAACTTCCCTATTGTAGGCTACCACATAGGGAGATACCCCAAATTCACTCAAAGTAAAGTCAATGGCCTCTCCTTCAAAAATTCTCTGAAATTAGAGTTCTAAAACCGTTACTTTAGGTTTTATTTGGTAACAAAAGGAAAAAAAGGGGCAGAAGTTCAGGGTTTCTTTCCGAAAGAGGTTTTGAAATTGTACGAAGCCATTTCTGAGCTGAATTTAGGTAGGAAAGGTCCGGAGGCTTCCCACAATCCTCTTCCGGAAATTTTTCGAAAATTATACCTTAAAATGCATTTTTAGGCCATCTCTGGAAACTTAGATAGGAGGGGGCATTTAGAGATCTTGGGAGAGTTTTCAAAACTGAAGTATAAAAGGCACAATTCCAGGGTATAATATTAGGGTGCCGAGAAAATTGGACGCCCAGTTTTTATTTGGGGAGCGTAAAATTTTCGAAAATGATATCTTAACATCCCATTTTCAGGCGATCTTTGGAAAATGATGTATTTTGCAACTTCATTTTTAACATCAATAAAACTGAAAATAAATGAGCATCTTAATCTTTTTGCGGTCCTCCTAGCGGTGCTGTCGCAAGAGGCAAATGTCCCCTCGGGATCCCTCTTAATACAGCCTCTGCAATACTTCTTTTAAATTAATGTAATAAAAACTAAAATAATATGAAAAATGAAAAAGGATAATGTACGAATTTTCATATAAATTTGCACCCTAAACGGGAAGTGCTATATCATTAAGCTGAAATTTCACGCTTTTTTTCATGTTTTTCGCCTAAGTAAGGGGTAACCCCCCCCCCTTTAACATTATATGTCGTTGGAAAGGACTTTCCTTTCCGAACAAAATGATGTTTGTTCCATTTCTCTCAATTAAGTAGAACAGGAGATAAAAGCGATTCTAATCGAGCCAATTTTCAAGGCTAAGCTTAATTTATGTTTCTGCAGGGACGTTATCTTCGGCATACGGTTGGGTTCGAATAGTAAAAGCGGTGGATTCTTAATTTGGTTATTGCGCTGTTTTCATTTTTGTTTACGGATGTTTTACTGTTATTACACTGCTTGACAATTGCTAAGGAACAATTACGTTATTTGGAATAATTAAGAATCGATAATGATTAAAGAACCAGAACGAAATATATATAGTTAGTAGTAGGACTCGACCGATGCATCGGCCTGGCCGATGCATCGGCGCCGATGGTTCAACAATTTAGCCATCGGCATCGGCGGCCGATGCAACTTGCAGGAAACATCGGCCCATCGGCCTTAAAAAACATTGTTTTTGGAAAAAAAAAGGACCTTTGTTGTTTTACTTTTTAAAGTACAAAGTAAAGTGAGTTATTGTTTTCACACAAAATTGTTTACTTAAATTTCAGTATGAATTTTTATTTTAATCACCCCTGAAAGAGTTTTTAATACTGCATTCAGGTACCAAACAAGTTAATTATTGCGTTGTTTCTTGCGGTTGGATGTACGTAAGTATCTCTCATAAGTCATAACTCAAAAATGGTAAGCTGTAGAAGGCTAAATTTTCGCGTGTGGGATGTGCATACGTTCCAGTTGTGCAATTCCCCTCTTGTTTTCAATCGAACGTTCTAAAAAGCCTATTTACTCATTTTTTGTGGCTATTAATTACTTATTTCAAGGCAAAACTAATACAGCGCCTCAGACTGACAATCATTTGGTGATATATTGCCGAATTGGAGACTATGGAAAGAAACATGAGATGGCGACCAGGGGTGCCCATCCCCTCCAAGCTCAATGGCGCAAATTCCCCCCCAAAAATTTTCTCGCTTTCGAATTGGGTTAAACATAACAGTTTTTAGAGTGTATAATTTCCAGTCAAATTCACGGGGGGGGGGGGGGGGCTAGCGCAAACAAATACCATTTGAATTGGAAGGTTGTTGGATTGCTGACCTGCCTTGCCTTCCCTAATTTTAAAACGTGGACCCTGACTAAACAAGTTTCGGGTACCCCTGAATTTAGCTACACCTTATTATTATTTTGTCAAACGTATTAATAATTACAGACACAACTTTCTGGCTTGGGATGGAGCCATTACTAGATGCATATACAATATGAACCGTGAAACGGAAATTTATTGTCCCTTAAACAGGGGGTGCGGGTAGTTTCTCCCCCGAAAAATTTTCGAAATTTTAATTTTAAAACCAGTTTTACACGATCTCTGGTGATGTTAGGGGAATAAAAGGTTTGGTGGTCCCTTCCCGGTAATTTTTCGATATTGAAACTTTAAAAGTGCAACTGTAAATAGTCTACCGTTGTGTTAAGGAGGACTTTCCTTTGTTTTCAAAATTGTAGTTCTAAAACCGCAGTTTTAGACTATCTGTGGTAAGGAAAGAAGAGATCATAGGGCTCGTCCCTGCAAAATTTTCAAAATTAAAGTCTTAAAAACGCTATCTATGGTTGGGGGACAAGCAGTTTTCTGAAACTGAAGTTCTAAAGTCGCAATTGTATCCGACCTTTGTGACGTTAAGAAAAAGAGTTTTCAGAAGCTCTCCCGGAAATTTCTCGATATTGAAGCCCTAAAAACCAAATTTAAGACGACTTTTTAATAATATTGACGAGAGTGGGGAGGAGGGAGAGGGACACGCTTCTCTTAAATTTCCGAGCTGTAGCTTTAGAAACGCAGTTTTGATATATCTTGATAATGTTAGCGGAAGGTGAATTTCGGTGGCATTCCCCCGGCAATTTTTTGAAATTGATACTCCAAAAACGCAATTCTAGGCTTGTCTTCGATCGTGTTAAGGAAAGAGGGGGGAATCAGGGGTTCTCTCCTATAAAGTTTTTAAAATTGCATTACTAGAAACGCTGTCTTAGATGACTCTTGATGATAAAGAGGGTACAGAATAGGGAACCCCGCTCTGCTATGCCATCTGGGGCTTCCAGAGAACGGACCTTTCGGCCGGGGCCCCCTATGATAAAGAGGGTGTCATTCTGGCGTTACAGTGGGGGCGCTCTCCTGGAAGTTTTCCAAAATTGAAGTCGCATAGCGAAAAAAGATGGATCACACACACCATGACAGATATTTTTCGGAAATCCTCAAAAATGAATTCAGCTCAACTATTCTGCACACATCGAAAATCAGAACTCAAGAATTTTAGCGAATCAAATATCCTTCTATACATATCAGCTATGGGAGAAAGTAAATATGATTTACGAAAAATAATTTAAACACCTTAAAACCAACATCACTGAAAGTTTTAATAAAAATCATCTAATGATAATTTGAAACGATCACACTGTCAAAAATGAAACGCTCAATTTTAACGATTCGGCAATCCTCGAGCACTATTTCGTTATTGTCTACGATCCTTTCGTCACCGAATCACGTGATATTTGACGAAACCAGAAATCTCAAATTTTCCACGAAATAATTTCGTCCCGATTTCGTCATATTGCAGTGCATTCTGGGAGTTTTCGTTTCAGTCGTGTACTTGCTCGTTAAAATATTTTACGGCAGTTATTCTAAAGGATTCATAAAGGTTAGTATTTATTAAAATTTGTATGTGCAATGTGCCTTCTTTTATGTATTGTTACATTTTTTTTTAGTGTTGTGTTTATTGTTGGATTTAAAACACATTAAAATTGGAAACGACCTGTTCGATTTGGTTTGGAATTCTGTATACACTAACTTTGAGTCACCTCCACGTTAGGCTTAACTAGCGTTATTTTTTATTTGCAAATGAAAATGTGTGTTTGTTGACATTTGTTTCCGAAAACGTACTTCCTTTATTTCCCCCCGTTAGACAATTGACAAAGATGATCAAAGCATTTTTACGAATTTAAACTTACATAAAAAATTCCACCGTCGCTACAGCAACGCAGATAATAAATACAGCGCCTTGATAAATAGCATAGAACTTTGAAACTTTTAATTTCAACGTTGAATATGTTTCATGGTTATGTGTTTTCATTCTTCTTCATGAATTTTACTAATAAAATTCTGGTGAACAAAGTGTTTTTGTTTAATAATTCAAAATTTTTTTCCTCTGCAATTTTTATTTTCTTAAACAAATATTCCCCCCCCCACCCCCTCTCTAAGTATTGGTATTTTTTTCTTCTTCTACTCTACATGTAATATTTTATTCAATACAATAATAATTTATACAGTAGCTCTCTCACAAAAGTGTACGTAACACTTATCATTTTCAATGAAATATTGCTCTACCCATTAGGTAAGATTAATATTTTGAAATGGGTAAACAATAGATCTTTTATAGTTAGTTCTTAACAAAACTACATGAAATATTTTAATAGCAAAATGAAATATGATTTTGAAGAAATTAATTATCAGAAAGTATTAAGAACTTTATCTCACAAAAGTGTTCATAAAAATATTTTTTAATAATTGCTTAGCAACCTTTTAAAACAAGCCCACAAAAATCGAGGAAAAAAAGCGCTTAATGCAATTAAAAATAAATGCAAACTTGCTATCAGCTTACGGTTCGGAAATGATACCCCCCCCCCTTTTTTTTTGTTAGGCTCGTTGACCGGACTTATTAAAGTCGCACCCCATGTTGTTTATGTAATGTCATCCACTTTTGCAGGTGTCTCTTGTTTATGTTGTATCAATACTTCACTATTTGTTGAGTCTGTTTCTTTTTTTCTTTTGAATGGTTTTACTTGCAAAATAAAACATGAAATAAAGTAAGTATTAATTTAAAACAAAGCATTTTAAGTTACAAAGAAAACATTAATTTCTATAAAGAACTATATCTTTGTGCTTTGCAGCTAAATATTTTCAATATTTTTTCAATTTATCCCAAATTTAAAATAAGTTATTGAAGGTAACCTTGATTTTTAAAAAAAAGTTAAGTTAGCAGCATTTTGGAAATAATAACAATTATAAAGCGTTCTTTGTTGTTTATTTTCGCATTTAGTACGCTAAATTCTATGTTAATTTGTGTTACCTGATTTGTGATAATTATGAATTTTTCCATTATACATAGTTTCTACAGCTGAAATAAATACAGCATTAATTATATTGCCATATTTGCTGCCTCAAGGAATTATCAGCAAAATAAAGGGAATTCTCTTCAGAAGCATTTCATAGATGAACTACTAGTAAGTCCAAATTTAAGTTAGAGTAATGGCTTTTGCTGCAGACAAAGTAAAATGTCTATGTAAAATTTCAATTGAAAAAATGAAAGGAAAATAAAAAGTATATGATAAAAACTGGTAAACTTTTCTCGATACGCTAGTCACTATTTTCATTACATACCTTTGAATCTCTTACTTGCAATTCTGTCTTGGCGTTGGCCATGGTTGCATTAATGCTTATGGAGCTATCTTAGTAAATCAGTAAAGTTCTAATCAATTATGTTATATAAAGGTACCTAATTTCCCTTCAAGTTCCAGACAGGTAAATATGAAGTATGTACCAAAGTACTTCAAAGTATAAAGTATGTACTGCATGCAATAATACACTTCCTGTATTAAACATAAATTTTGCCAAACAAGCATTCTACATAGAAGCAAAATTAATAAGACAAATAATCGATTGAAAAAAGAAAAAGGTAAGCTTTTTTTCAAGATTATCTAATTTCATTTTCTTGATCTACTTTTCGAACAAAGATATACAAACTTAAAGCTGTACATTTTATTGCACTATTTCTTAAAATTTATGTTATTAGTTTTAAAAAAAATCTTTTTTTTTTTTCTTTTTTTTCTGGAATTTTTTATACGATGCAATGAAGATGTAAATCCCCAGCAATTTTCTCTTGAGCAAATATTGATGTAACTCTGCATAAAAGTAACCTATGTCTTATTCTTCCAGAACCCAATGTCTGCTGAGGAAGTAGCACTTCTATATTTCCAATAGGACTGGACGATGTAGGAATTTTTACATCGTGATGCATCGCCAAACTTACATCGCGAGTAGTTGAAGCAGTTTGAATTATTCTTCCCGCTATAGGTGGCAAACCCCCGATTAGGGGAGTTTTCCTTGCAAAAATCGAAGCTTTTGTCAGAATTGTCCCAAATTTGGCACGAAAACTACCCTATGGGAATTCACAAATATCAAAGGACAAAATGTACCAAACTTGGAATAGATCCGATAAAAACCCACGCGGGGGATTCCCCATGCATAGCGGGACTAAAATGGGGGAACTCTCGAGCATCAAAGGAATTCTGTGCCAAATTGTTAAAAGATCTTATAAAAACTGGTTTTTGAAAAAAAAAAAATAGACCCCAATAGCTGGACAAAAACTAACCAATGAGAATTTTTGAGCATCAAAGAAGTTCTGTGCCAAATTCAGAAAAGATCCCACAAAAACTTGCTTTTTATAAGGAGAACCCCAATGGGGTTGCCCCCCCCCCATAGAGGAAGGAAAACTAATCTGCTTGAATTCCCGAGCATCGAACGACCTCTGTGCCAAATTTAGAAGAAATCCGACAGAAATTGGTTTTTATAAGAACAACCCCAATGAGGGGTTGCCCCCCCCCCTCCCATAGAAGAACGAAAATTACCCTGCTTGAATTCCCGAGCATTAAAAGACCTCTGTGTAAAATTTGGAAAAGATTCGACAAAAACGTGGTTTTTATAAGAAGCACCCCCAATGGGGTTCCCTCCCCCCCCCACAATAGAGGGACGATAACTACTTTTTGAATTCCCGAGCATCAAACGACCTCTGTGCCAAATTTAGAAGAAATCCGACAGAACTTGGTTTTTGTAAGGAGAAACCCCATGGGCGTTGCCCACCCCCCATGGAGGGACTAAAACCATTGTGTGTGCATTCCCGAGCATCAAAGGACCTCTGTGCCAAATTTGGAAAAATAAGACAAAAACTTGGCTTTTATAAGGAGATCCCCTATGAGGGTTGTTCCCCCCCCCCCCATAGCGGGAAGGAAACTGCTCAATGAGTATTCCTGAGCAACAAGAATGAACCTCTGTGCCAAATATGGAAAAGATCCGGCAAAAAATAGATTTTTTGCAGGAAAATCCCCCTTATGGGGTTTTAGTTAGATACCATGGGGAGTATATGGGACCGGACTAACATGCGGGTTTCCGTTTTTTTTTTGCTTGGATAAAAAAAAAAAGCTTGGATGTAAGCAAACTTGTGGCGCACACTGATCTATCGGTTTAGAGGTTTTTATTTTAAACCGGTGTAATGATGTAGGGTGTACTGTACATCGGTATTTAACGATGCATCGATGCATTGTAAAGCCCTAATTCCCAGATATCATTTCACATTGTTCTTTAACTTGAATTTGCAATAATTATTTTTATATTTTAAAGAAATTGTCTGCTTGTATTTTTAGATTAATAAAAAAAAATTTAACATCTTTTATGTGTCTCTTTTTTCAACAAATACTTGCCTTTTGCTTTAGGCGAGGGGGGGGGGGAGTGCAGGCCAGTCATTTCGATTTTTTTTTCCAATTGTGGAAAAAGGTGTACACTCTTCAAAATTTTTATAGAGAACCAACTAAAAACACGGCCTTTTGTACGTAAAGAATAAAAGTTCAAAAATCAAAGGGGGGGGGGGGAATGTCAACCCCCCATAACTGACCCCCCTCCCCCCCGTAAATGACGGGCCTGTGAGTGTGACTATGCGCATCAAAGTGGGAAATTATTGTGGTAAGATTCTGAAGTAAAGATTTGACTAAATCTTATAAGATACAGTCGAACCTCGTTAAAACGAACTTTAATGGATCATTAAAAATGATTACTCTTAACAGAATTCGTCTTATCCGAAAAACAAAAAACAATGGGACAGAGAATACAAAAAAGTCCGTTTTAGAAGTAATTCTTTTTAAGCGTGTTCGAATTAACGAGGTTCGTCAGTATCGTCAAAAAAAAAAAAAAAAAGAAAGAAAGAAAGAAAACTAATCAGCTCAAAAAAGAAAAAAGAAAAATAAAAGAAATAAACTCAAAAAATTACGAAATTAACATGCTCAAATATGACAAAATTAATTTGACGAAACTAATTCTCTGAAAACTACGAAAATGATTGTCGATTTGACGAATCTAGAATGAAGAAATATTTCGTTACATTTGACGAAATTCGCATCTTCAAACCAGAGACGAAAACAGTTTCCTCAATTTGACGAAATGTTCGCTCGGAGCATATCCCTGGAAGCGATTTCGTCAAAAACGAAGAAAATTTCGTCGAATATGAAAGTCCATTTCTGAGAGTGCAGTTTAAAAATGGTAGAGAAGATGGGAGTAAAGTGAAATGAGAAAATTCTTTATAAGCTTAAGCTAGTTAATGAAGAAAATATATAAATTGTCAATTGGAGGGATAAAAATGTGTAATTCGCAAACTTCAAAACTAGTTCTTAACGATTGAATCAATGAAAGACTAGAGCATACTGGTCAGACTTATAACAATCAATAAAACATTTTTGATCTCCCTCCCTCGCATCAATGTCACACGTATTCATCAGGCAGAATAGTGCTACTTCCAGAAAATTTAACAGATACTGAAAAGAAATCAAATCGTCTGATCCAACTTTGAAACGGACACCAACTTTATGCGGTCTGTGATGCTCCTTTCATTGAAAAAGAGAAACGGTCATTAAATTTTGGAAAGAGTACCAGGGCCGTCGCTAGTTCAAAAACTCGGGGGGGGGGGGGTGCGCTTTTGGCGGCCCTTTAATTTTTTCAAACTCATGTTTAAATATGCAGAGAGAGAGAAGATTTGGCTTCTCGTTTAGCAGGGATAGTCATACTACTAGACTTTAGTACTAGCAATATAAATGATCGTAAGGATAATAGTCAATCAGAATCAGGGTGTCGGAGGGTTACCTTCTTGCATTATTTCGCAATTTGACGACATAAAAACGCAGTTTTAAACTATATTTTAAATTTGGGAGGGGGGGGGGGGAGAGTTCCAGCATAGCCTCTCCCGATAATTTTTCCAAATTTAAGTTCCCAACACAATCGTACGTTATATTTAATTATGTTCAGGAAGAGGGGTCCGGGAGCTCTCCCTCGGGAATTTTCAAGACTGTTATCTGAAAAACACAGTTTTAGACGATCTATGGCGATGTTAAGGGAAGAAGAGACTCGGGGTCATCGTTCTATAATTTTTAAAAATGCAAACTGTAAGCACACGCATTCCCAATTGTGAATAATTTGTGATTGTGACGAAAGGGGGGGGGGGGAGTTTTGACGGGGCTCGCGACCAGAAATGTTTCGTAATTGAAGCACTGAAAGCGAGATTTAAGACATTTTTCGATGATGTTGTCGAGCACTCTCGAAAAAAATTTCGATCCGTAGAAACCGCAATTTTAGACAATTTTTGGTAATGTTAATGAGTGGAGAGATTCGCAGTCCTCCCCTGGCAAATTTTCAAAATTGAAATTCAATTAAAGCTATCATAAAAGATTTATTAATACTAGACGTTATGCTAAAAGATGGGGTCTGAGAACATTTTTCCGGGATTTTTTCAAATTTTAAAAACTCATTTCTAAGCCAGCTTTGGGGACGTAAAAAGAAGGGTTAGGAGTTCCGCACTCTTCCTTTCAGTTTGGCTATGCCCTTCTTAGATTCGATGTCAATTTTAATTATTGATAAACATATTGTGGTAATATTTTCTTCCAATTTTCCTTTGCCAAACACGATTATTTGCTTGGATTTTCCATAACAAAACTTTCAATTTCTCCCCTAATATTTTTGCTTTCTTGCAATACAAGCGTTTGCAGCCTTTAAAAAAAAAAAAAAAAAAAAAAAAAAAAAAAAAAAAAAAAGAACTTTTAATATTTTGAACAGATGTGGTAATTTTTTGCGATACCTTAGGTCTCTGTTCCACTTTATTTTATTTTAAATATGCCACCTGCATCTCTTGATCAAGCTGTGATTTACATACGATTTTTACATTCAAAAATTAAGAACTTTTGGTGTGAGTTATTCATTTCAATACTTTGAATCTCTCTTTGCATTTAACTGTTATTATTTTTTTTTCCTCTCTATTTCAAATTTATTTCGGCAACCCATACATTTTTCTCCACTTAGCAATGATTTTCAGGACAATATTTTTCATTAAAAAAAAAATAATAATAATAATAATTACATGGGGGGGAATTTTTCTGCGAGCCCTGTTCTATGGACTGTTCCAATGAAGCTGTCCTATTTATTTATGTTTTTTTTAAACTGAAGAACCATGAAGCATAGTTTTGTATAACCAAGGCCGCCGAGTGACAAGACGTGCATACCCATTCTGCGACCTAGTGAAAAGTGTATTTTACTGAATACTTTTTTTTTTTGCGTTAATAAAAATGTTTAAAGCGTACATTTCCGCGACTCTTAATAAAAGAAAATCGTGGATGTTCCTAAATTGTATTTTAAAATTACATTTTCTATTCAAATTTTACAGAAAAAATACTTTTTGGCACTATTATTTCAATTGTTCATTTATAATTACTATTTTAATTTTTTAAAACAGCGAAGAGTTTTCCTTTCTTTTCGTTCGTTTTCATCGCTAAAATGAAATTGGCGGCCCCACCTCTGAAAAACTGGGGGGTGTAGCACCCCCGCCCCTTTTGGCGATGGCCCTGAAGAGTATGTGAAAAAAGTATTATTAATGCATCTATTTCTTGTTAAATAAGTTTAAATATTTTTTCTTTCCAAAATTCAAAAATTTCATGTTCTAAAGAAAAAAAAAAGTTTAAAAAAAAAATCCCCCTCAAAAATTTTGATGGCGCAACTTGCGCCATAATCCCCCCCTGTGGGCACCCCTGGATGGCGAAACCGGTTTTGTTTCATTTTGTTAGATTCTCGTTGAACCGACGGTAATTTTTAATTTTTCGATATTTGTAATATGAATCACAGTAATGCAGTCTTTTTTGTATCGCTTCTGCGGAGCTACAAGTTTGGGTTCCGTCGAAATACATTTTGGGGCCCTATTTCTGTATCATAGAAAATGTAAAACATTTATCATAAGCATTTTTGTAACTCGGGCCCCTACGGTTATGGGGCCTCTCGTGCAATTGCAATATTTGCTATATTTTAAATCGCGCCTGCGCGTCGAAACAAACTCGGGTGCAAGTTTTAAAAGAGTTTTTCTGCTCAATGTTTATGATTACTTTGAACTCTATTTTTTACGACTGTTTCTTGTATTTCCGAGAACACTTGCGTGCCCCTCCTCCCACCCCCTCAATTTCTGAAATTAAACTGTAGTTGTACTTTTGAGTTGTTTAAAAGTAACACCATTCATAAAATTAGAGTTTTTTTTTTTTTTTTTCAAGCTTTATTTTTTGTTTAGGAAAAATTTAGAGAATTAATCTAACAAAATTGATTAAAGACGTTTTGAATAGTGACATAATTCGGAAATCAAAGGGAGTTTTGAATTTTTTCTTCGTAAGTACTGAAGTAGATTCAGAAACTCTTCCGAGGCGTTGGTGGTAGCGGTTCTGTACTAAAAAAATGAGGCCAAAAAGTTTAATGTTGTGAGTTACCCCAAAACCAAAGGGTGACCCTCCTAACCCACCCTCGTCGTGTCAAGCATTTCTTACATATTTAACGATTATTTATTTTGGTCATGAAATGTCATTTTGCGTATTTCTTATATTTGTTTCACCTATATTTCGTAATGCGAATTCTTTTTTGCATCATGAATAGCGATCGATTTTTTTTTCTGTTATAAGTAACTATTTTTATGTATTTATATAAAATCAATGAATAAGTTATTTTCGTTTTCATCATATTTTTAATAAAATGTTATAGAAAAGTTTAAAGGATTTTCTACTATGCAATTTTTTAAATTTCAGAAAATTATTGTTAAATTGATAAATTTAATTTGAACTTGTTCGTAGTGCTTCATAAAAGATTAAACAATCAAATTATTCAATATTACGTGTGCAAACATCAGATCAAGTAGTATATGTATTCAGTTATTAACTTGGTGTAAATATTGAGTTTGTTTATTGTAGTTGCGTTTTAAGAACCTTGCTCTTTTCATGGCTATTTCTTTTTTCAGCAAAATTTATGTCACTCTTATAGCTTTTATGAAAAATGCAAACTTTTCTAATCATAAATTTTAAATAAATATAAAAATATTCCTAATATGATTTAATATTAAAATTTATCTGTTACTTTTTTTGTTTAATTTGATGACTAAAAAATGTCTACGTGCAATTTTTCCACTTTAATTGCGTTATTTGTTGACGGTATTATAGTTTTATTCTTAATTTTCATTTTAATGATAAAACATAATTTAATGTTTTTTAACTATGTTTAATGTACCTAAATCCATACATTTTGACAATATTACTGAAATCTTAGTTATATGTTCAATTTAAAAAAAATCAATTGGTTATTAAACAGTCTCTTTGTTTTTCTTCCTTTTTTTTTCTTTCTTTCTTTATTTTATTCTTTTCTTTTTTTTGGTTGTTCTTTGTCTTCCATCATACAGCAGTCAAAAAAGGAAAAACATAACTACACCCTATACAGATTGTACGTACTACGATCCAAAAGTTCGGGGGACAAGCTGTATAAAACCTTACCAAGAATAATTCACATAACCAAAGCACATCCACCTTCAAAAGGTCGCCATGAGGGACTATGATACTTCTTCCAGCGTTCATATAACTTTTGGAAACACTCATGGAAGCCATTTTTCGCTACCTTCTGTGATGAAGCTTTATCTTCTCCTGACGGAAGAAAGCGGCGTCCATGCAAATCTTTTTTGCAGGGAACAGGTAAAAGTCATACGGAGCTAAGTCCGACGAAACGTTATGTTATTTGTTTGTCATATCAGAGTATTGACAAACCAAACCACGCATCCTCAGCATGAAAGTCGCCTTCTTCCTCACGATGAAGTTAAAGCCTTACAGGAAGTTGCGAAACAGGCTGCCAGTACTTCTAAAAGCTATACGAACGTTGGCAGAAGTGCATAGTCGTTCAAAGTGACAATTTTGTAGATAGATGTGCTTCGGTAATGTGAACTATTCAGGGTAAGGTTTTATACAGCTTGCCTCAAACTTTTAGATCATACTACGTACGTATGAGTTTTCTACTTACTATTTCATAACGTTTTTGAGTGACGCAAGTTTACGCGGATGAAGACATCACATCACAAGTGAGTTTGCGATAATTAACTAAGGATGAGTTCAAAATGGAAATTTCGGTCATCTATATGTTCTTAGGTACAATGCATGTACAGATGTGCCGAAAAAACTTGTGAAATTTAAATTGGGTGATCGTAAAATATAAATTTAGGTCAAAATCTGATATATATATTTTGTGATTACAATTCCTTATTCGTCGAAAGAAAGTAAAATGAAATGAATCAATGATTCTTTAAACCTGACAATCTTATCAATTTATTTCTGTTAGATTTTTTTTTTTTTGCCATCGGCCAACAACATCGGCCATCGGCCATCGGCAATCGGCCATTTGGAGGAAAACAATCAGCCATCGGCCATCTTTGAACAATCGGCCAACAATCGGCATCGGCCCATCGGCCAAAAAATGCCATCGGTCGAGCCCTAGTTAGTAGGGAGGATGTGCCTTTATTATAAGTACAAAATAATACAGATATTACTACATCAATGAAGAAAAAACTTAAAAATAAAAAAATAATCCTACAGGGTCATAATGTGATGAAATTTTGGAAACAGACAATTCAGATCATGCGCTCGTGATTTATTAAAAAAAATAGTACCTGAAGTTGCCGATAGGTGGCGTTGCAGATCAACAAGACATTCTATAGATGTTCTATATGTCTGCCGTGGTTCTCCACAACTTTTTCCATCCGTAAAGCAGTGTGTTCCATAGCGGAACGCAATAAGTGCACCATTAATACCACGCATATTCTAAATAATTGAGTCTTTCAAATCTGCCAAGGTTGCTGGATTTTCTCGGTAGACTTGATCTTTTAAAAATCCCCATAACCAAAAGTCGCATGGGGTGAGATCAGGCGAGCGAGGAGGCCAAGCTGTTGGGAAACAGCGGCTGATCACACGTGACTCTGAAAGTTGCCCGTAACACCTGTTGAACGCCCAGAAGAATATGGGGAGGTGCACCATCCTGCATAAATATCGTGTCCTGGAGGTGGCCACGTTGTTGCAGTTTAGGAATCACAAACGTTGTCAACATGTCCTGATATCGTCTTCCTGTGACAGAGCAGGTTTCGAATCCTCTTGGAGTCACCTCTTCAAAAAAATAAGGCCCAATGATGAATGTTGCAGTGAAACCGCACCATACCGTAACCTTTGCAGGGTGCAAGGGCACTTGATGAATTGCTCGCGGGTTTTCACTTGCCCAAATGCGGCAGTTGTGCGCATTCACTTGACCATTCAGGTGAAAATGGGCCTCATCCGTCCAAAGGATATTCCACGGCCAAGCAGCATCGACTTCCATTCTGGCAAGGAACTGCAGCGCAAATGTTTCCCGAACCACAGGGTCCCCGTCCGACAGCTGATGAAGACTGGATTTTGTAAGGAAAATAGCGTAGGATTCGTCGCATCACACGCCAGACGGTCGTATAGGTCATATCCACAGCAGGAGAAACACGTGGCACACTGACAACACCATGTGGCGATTGTCTAGTGGTATCCACGACCGCCAAAGCAACGACGCGTGCAGAATTCACAGCATGGCGTCCTCTACCTGGCAAAATTCCCAGTTGTCCAGATCTTTCGAACTTCCTCATCATCTCTCTTAAAGCGCGTGGTGACATCGGTTCTCGGCGCATGTTCTTCAGCCGACGCAATGCTCTTAAAGGAGCACATGAGTTCTCGTCATTCTGGTTAAAAGGTTTGACCAATAGAGCTTTGTCTTTCAAAGTCACCATTGTGTACCAGCGATTTTGAAAATAACTGCCTGTGCAGCGCCTGTCTTCCACCTTCCACTTTTGTAGGGCTCATCTTTTGCATACGTTGCGCAGAAGCTTTATTTCTGCAAATCACGTTGTTGAAATATGCAAATTTCCCAATGGGGTCTATTCACGATTTGGGTTCGAGGTTAGGGGAAACCACGTGATCCGTGAGTTTACATTTTGAATATCAATGCTAAGTACTGGAAAAGTTCGCCTTTAAAATTCTGGATTAAAATTATGTTTTTGTTGTTTTCATGCTATATTTGTGGTTTGGGAGAAAGATTACTTTGTGCTGCGCTTCTGTTTGGCACTCGAATGTGGGAATCGTGAATCAAGATCATGTTGTAGCGTAAAATGTAGACGCTTCCATACCTGTCATTTGCTCGATCCGTAGTCTTAAGAAAAAGCGTGTAAAAAGTCAATCGGATTCGTCTTAAGTATTCTGTGGTCTTTTATTTAGTTCACATTGTTGATTTTAGTGGATGTGCACTATAGGCGTAAGAATCAAAAAATGTTTAAAAAAAAAAATGTTTACAAGCCTTTTTTGTTGTCATTCCCGCATCGTTCTTTTGAAGTCAATATAATACGCTACTGCATCAAACGAACTATATTATGGAAACATCGATAACAAAATGGGCAGCAAAAGAGAGTGCTAGTATACTTTAAAATCTACCATACTCTATTTTTGACTTTTTTGTTCTATATGCTACATTTTTTTTGGTTTTTGACAGGTAAGTAAGAATAGTTCTTATTATATGTTATTTCAATTATATGGTGTTTTGATGTTCAAATTTTTACATTCGTTTCATTTACTTGCGTAATGTGACAATCAGGATGTATTGATATTGTTTGTTGTTATGGTAAAAAAACTCCATTAACAATTGAAGTTACTTGATTTTTTTTCGCATGTTTTGCTGTTTCAAGTTGATGGATTTCATTGAATTCAGAAACAATACTTTACACATTTACATTGCAGTATAACCTCAACCAAGATGTTGATGAAATTTAAAACTGAATTTAAATTCTCTTAAAAAAATTCTGCAAAAAACCACTGTATTTCTCCAGTGTCTTGATTGTCATATCAAAACCAACAGCAAAAATGTCGGTGAGTAGAGTACCACAATGATACCAGCATGTGCTTTTTAATTACATTTGTTCTTTTTTCAGCATTAATTGGCAAAATTAGCGAACAGTATTAGTTGCTGGCTCGGAGGTCATGTCATCAGGGCGAGGGGAGAATTCTCGACTATAGTCCCCTGCTCGGGAACTAGGGGCCCAGCTTGGAATCTGAAGCATATAAATGTTATAAGTTTTATGAGAAGAGGGAGACCTGGCGAACAAACTGACAAGGGGTCCTCATCGGCTCTATGCGGCCCTGTGCTCGCGAAAAGAAGGGTCGACTCGGAATTGAATTGGGTCCACTTTGCAGCTCCTTCACAAAAATCTGCATTGTAAAAGAGCCGTTTCACAAAATTCCACACCGTAAAAGCGGCTCATTCACAAAAATTCGCATCATGAAATAAAATTCAAGATTTAGGGTCTCCCCTTGCCATGTGGCGATCCAATGTGACAAAGTGCCGACCCCCAAAAAACGGTTTTTGTGATTCTATCACTTGGACATTAACAATCGCCTTCTTATACTTCATATTGTGGTTGCACAAGCATCATTTTGTCATGCCCATATATAACCTGGCAGTTCACAATAATTTCATTTTCAAAAATAAAGAAAATTTAGAAAAATATTTTGTTTTTTAACAAAATGGGGACCCAAAAAATAAAACTTGGATCGATCCCTGAAAAATTTTCTGAAAATTGAATAAGTTATCAAAATTATTGTCTAAGTAATCTTATTGAGCGGTGACTAGCATATCTGTATACAGGCATACTTCATATCACACGGTGTTTCTACAACACGGTTTTGATATTACACGGTACAAAGTTTTAATTTAATACCCCACGGTTTTAAATATAATATGAATTTCAAAAGAAAGAATTTCATTTGCGTTTAATACCAATTATTCTAAACCCACGTATAAGAGTAACTTTTAACTTTTAAATACTTTATTTTCTCTTTGGTGTTCTAAAAAAAAAAAAAAAAAAAAAAAACACACACACACACACACAATAATTGTTTTGTTTCCAATTCATTGTAAGAAAATAACATTTAGGAATAAACATAAGCAAAATTTTGCAAACGATAAATAAAAAATGTAGTGTAAGTATGATGAACAGTACAATGAAATAATAGAATAATTTAATTTTATTTTTTCTTTTATTTGGTTGTCGCTGCTCAAACTTTATTGCTATAGAAAAGCTCCGATTTTTTTTCCTGATAAAATGCGTTTTTTCTTAGAAAAGAAAGTTGATAACCTTTTTTCTTGAACTGTTATATGTTCTAGCAGCCAGTTTTCATTTGTATGTCCTATTTAGTTGAGATTTCAGCTTTTATAAAATATTTACCTTAAGACATGGTTTCAATATAACACGGTACACATTTCTTGATTCACATTATTTTAAAGATTCATATGACATGGTTAATAATATGTAGGACATACTTAATTAGTTCAAAAAAAAGTAAAAAAAAAACTATTTATAAAAAAGTCTCGTATTAGACAACCATGTTATACAAGAGATACCTATAATATGTATGATAAGTAAATGGCGTAAGTACTGTTAAAAATTGAATTAATAAAATGGTTTTTTAAAAGTTTAAGCTTTTCTTATTTTTTCGCAGTGGAACTCTACAACAACTATCCGAATCGCTTTCAGAATTTGAGCAAAAAATTAAGGCAATTGCACTTGCTGCGATTTTTAAAATGCTGATTCTGTCGACTCATGCTATTATCCTTCTCTCTGCAGCAGCACTTGTTAGTACACATAGCATGAAAAGCGTTACCTTTCTACTTGATTAATTCAAAGTTCTTTATCTTTAAAAATAGTTTTTCTGTTCTTCAACATTCATGCAGTAAAAAGATTAAAATATGCCCCTTTTTCAGAAAAACTAACCATCTAAATGGGGTCCGGTTGATTCGGATAATTGGAGTTCTACTGCAATTTAGAAGTTTTTTGTTGTTCTAAATAAAGTATATGTCCTTAAATTCTTGTATTAAACATTTTATTTGATGCATATTTCTAATTACCAGTAAAGTTTCAAATTATCAAAACAGATAGATCTTTTTTTAATGAAAATGACTCGTTTTAATTTAATATTGAAAAATGCAAAGGTGGTACACTTTTACAGAAGAAATTGGTTTACTGCGTCTTGCATAACTATGGGATTGGTTTCCCAACGGATGTGTGTCCTTCGTTACACTAAAAAAATTTTTAAGGTTGCTAGCCTTCAGTCTCCGTCAAAGTGACGAAAATCTTTCTTTTGAAAATGTCCGAAGTTGCACAGTCCACTGTTGCACTAAAAAAGTGGGGGTCAAAAGAAGTGAAGTGGTGTTAGGGGGCGTGGTCCCTGAAGCTGATTTATTGTTATTCTTCCAGAAAATTGGCCTATATTACTGTCTCTTAATATTACTGATTTAATAACTTTTCAAAAATGTGGAATATGGCATCGAAAATCGAACCGAATGGCCACCGCAGACTTTCCCCTTATCCATTCTTATGAAATAAGATGTAAAAAGTTCATTCATTTAGTGTATTTAGTTTTTATTTTCACAAAATAAATCTATTCACCCTCGAAAAAACAATTTTTCTATAAATAATAAATCATCTTAAAAGTGAGGGAGCAGTTGCCCCACCGTACCAGCCGCCTATGGCACGGCTACAAAAAATACTTTGACAGGATAAGTAAATGTGTGGTTGGGGGGTGGATTAATTTGAGAATTATACTTGTCAAAGCTCGAAGGTTCATCTTTAGGTAATGGCAAAATGAGAAATAGAAACGAATTTGACCATGAGAATAACTGGACCAACTGTCAGTAGCTGATATTTGTTGCTAAATAAGCACTGTACGATGCTGGCATATATAAATATATTACACACCTAGTACAACACTGCCACATTTCCAAAAACTACTTTTCGAGAAAAATCAATTTAAACGTAATGCGCCTTAGCTTAAATTCTTTTAGTAACACACTGACACAAATAAGGTTAAAAATGTTTTTAACTTGTGACTGTCTTGCATTTTAATAGAACTAATTAAGATGCACCAGGACATACAGTAAAGCATCATTTATATGTTTCGCTTTTATCAGTTATACGTTTTTCAAATTGGTCCCTGCAGATTCTAATACATATTAATGCATTCCTACTATACGTTTTTTCATTTATACACTCTTTTCATACAGTCCCTTCAAAAACGCATAAACGGTGCTTCACTGTATATACAACTCAAAATCGACAATTTTTTACTTGTGGCAGTGTTGTATTAGGTGTGAGATATACTTGATGCAGTTAAACTCTCTTAACACGACCTGTGTTTATAAAGAAATCATGGCTAAAACGATCATTTTGTTCGTTAAGTTTGGTTCGCTATCTAGTTACATTAAAAAGTTCATGTACAATACATACATTAAATTGAGGGTTTCGGCTAAGACAAGCAAAATTTCCTGACCTCTTTACTTAAAATATTCGTTGTTCAATTCTGTAATTTTCTTTTTTGGAAGTTAGGTATTTACCATTTTGTTAGATAGTAGAAGTCCTATTGTGTAAAGAGAAGAAAATACTAAATATTTTACATAGAAAATAAAACCTGTACATTTGTTTACCTGTGCACATTTCAATTTACTCGGATATGAAAGTGTTCATCTTCCTTTGTGAATTAAAAACCTTTTCCACGATTGTAGATTATCATTTTCCTTTTTCAGAAACATTCATTTATAAGAAATAAGTGGGTTTTTTTTTTTTTCTGAATGTACTAATAGTTAGAATACAGTGTGTGTGTCAGTAGTAATGTTTTTTAAATATATGCAAACATTTCATTTTTTCACAGTATCACTCATTCACAGCTGTTACGAACAAAATTGCAGATTTTTGACACTTTGTATTAACCAAGTTCAACCGTGCTGTCAATCTCTCTGATACCCCCTTCCCTAAAAACATTGAACAGGCAGGGCCCGATCAATCGAAAATGATGCCCAGGCTGTGGTAAGTAGAAGTGTCCCCATTCACAAGAAAATCCCCCTTTTTTTTCAATGTAGCTGTTGTGTACTAGAAAAGCAGCGGAGCATTCATACTTATATCGTACAACTAGAAGGAAAGTGGTACTACTATAATAGTATTCAACTTCAAAAAATACCCCTTTCATTCTACTTGTGCAATATATGTTCACACTTATCCTGGTAGAAATTAAGAACTCATTGTATATTGCTATCTTGTATATGTAAGTTAAGAAAAGCTTCACACAGAAAATTAGTGCAAAGTAATATTTATGTAGGCAGTCCTCTTTTCTACCGGTACCTTTGTAGAGCCCCCCCCCCTTTAAAAGATATCCTTTTTTATTTTTATATGGCAACTGTAGAGAAGAAGAGATAATCATTTTAAATTAAAATATGAAAATTAAAAAGTATTCTGTAGCACAGCTAGAACTTTCATATCTTGTCAACATGGGATAAATACAGCTACTTTAAAAATAAAAAAAAACTTATTCAGTTGAAGTATAGAATTCGGAAATACATTGTAGTCTTTGATGAAACTGTTGAAGAAACAGAATTTTCTGTCAATATGTACAAGAAATAGAATTCAAAAAGAAATTCATATGAAATTTCCATTTAGCTTGAAGCAAATAAAACTGAATTTTGTTCATTAATACCAACACACTGAAAATACTATTTCAACAGAATCTTAAATGCAGATCTGAAGTGGTTTTAGGTTGACAAAAATATCAACTGTAACATTGCATAGCTTTGGCATGTATGGGTAAACACAAACAGTCATGCATAAAATGCACGAAGCTTTCAGTCATTGTTTCAAGCTGAATAAAACATTTACTAGTATATCACCTTTGAATTCGACCTTAGATCTGAGTCCTTCGAGTGTAAAAATTAAAATAAATTTTATTTTCTGTGCCTACATTTACGGTTAGGATCACTGCACGATGAACAAATCTCTTTATCTCGTTAGTTTCAACATGTATTCAAATATGTTCCTCTAAAAGAACGCACAAAAGAAAGGTTGATTGCTTCAAATATTCGGTGGATCACGTTGTCAGTTGTTGAAAAAATTAAAATGATTTAGAATTTTAAACTTAAAACGCGTTTTTCCCATTTTGCTCCAATACTCTAAATTTGCGCGGCAGCCATGCAAATTGTAAACAGCAGTTTCGCGGCAAATCGAGATCACGTGATCCGTGAGTATGACGTCACATGAATAGACCCCATTACTCGTGTTACAGCGCCATCTATCGGCAACTTTTAGTACTTTTTTTTAAATAAATCACGAGCGCATGATCTGAAGTGTCTGTTTCCAAAATTTCATCACATTATGACCCATAGAACATCCTGCACAGGCCTCTGAGTTGGGGAACTTTAATTTGGACAACCCTGTACTTAGATGATTTTCATAAACCACAAAAAAATTATCTAGGTTAGAATGATGGAGATATGAGTACCTTAATATGATGTATGATTACCAGGGACACTGATGCACAATTTACATCTGTTTCCCATACTCCCCATTAATTATTGAGGAGTGCTTGGGGGATGTTTTCCCATTCCTCTCTCAATGCGGATTTCAGTTCTTGTACTATTCTGGGAGGGACAGTTCTTCGCGCAACACATCTGCCAAGAGCCTCCCAGGCAAGATCAATTCGATTTAAGTCGGGAAAGTAAGTAGGCCACTGCATACGGAGAATGTTTTAACTTTGCAGTGTGTCTGACACTTCAATGCTCCAGTGTAGCCGTGTATCGTCGTCCGTAAAAAGAAACTCTGGACCTACAGCTCCCCTAAAAAGACGAACATGGTCCGGCATAACATATCTGCAATACATTTGCGAAGTATCGCTTTCGTATTCAAAAATGTGAAGCGGTGTTCTGCCATTTTGCGTGATGCCTACCCACACCATGACGCCTGGGCTGTACCGATCACGTTCGCAAACAAATTTTTGTGCATAACTCGTTCCACGCTCTCTCCACAGTTGTTGGTGAGCAGAATCGCTTGTCACACTGAAACGAGATTCGTCAGAGAACATCACTCTAGACCAATTTTGATGATCCCACCAACATGTTCCTTACACCAGCGTAATTTCTTTCGACGATGGCGTGGTTGAACCAGGGAGGTAACTAGAGGGGGGCAGACGGGGCTCCTGCCCCGGGCGCCAGATTTTAGGGGCTCTAAACTGACTAAATAAATGCTTAAATTTATTTTTTTTAAAAAGGACAAGCTAATAGAAGCCACCCTCCCCCCCACCCCAAAAAAAAAACGCTGTGCAGGCTCTGGCAGAAAGTTTGCATGGTTTAATGTGGATAAAGAGTGGGAAGGATGGACAGAGAGAGAGATAGTAGGAGGGCGCAGTAAATAGCATGAATGTGTTTTCTCAGAGTAGAGAGTTTTCTCTTCCAGTACTTGTTATATATTATCTAAGAATGTTCCTCTCGGAGGAGGAATATGGGAGCTAAGCTGAGGGAAATACACACCAACATAAAACAGTGGAAATGCTCAAATGTCCTTTTTCTACAATTAAACGTCATAAAGCTGTCAACATGATGTCTTCCTCTCAGCTTTTACAATGACGAGAACTTGTCTACCCCACCCCAAGGGCCTAAGGGAAAATCGTTACACTGTTCCCTTAGCCGATGGCCGTAGCCCATGGCTTAGGAATTGGAGCCACTATACTATCTTTATCCAACAGAACCATTCTCTAAAGAGTATCTACTCTAGCTCGTACCACGAACTTTTTTTTTGCTTTTTACTCCGTTCTCAGGATATTTTTTGCTCATCTTGTATAGTTTTAAATCAATTTTAAGATATGTCGAAAAAACTATTTGAAGCTGAATTCAGAAAGAGAGCGAAAGACCACGAAAAAGAGGCCCCCAACAATCTTCATCTTATTTATCATCATGATTAAATGCCAAAGACGTTAGGAGAGTAGGTAAGGCATTGTTTATATATTTGAATGATGTAATACAAATTCGTTGAATTATATAGTTTTTCTCATTCTTGGGAAAAAAATCTCGCACTATAATAATGGAGATTCAATTTAAAGTTCGGGAGGCTGCCAATTTTTCTTTAGAAAATACTAGGGTTATTATGAGGGTAAATTGAACTAAAACGATAAATTTTCGACTTAGTTTCAATATATTTTTTCCACACACACAATATTTTAAAAATGCTTAAATCATCAACGTCAATCAATGTGTCAGAAATCAGCTATTTTTTACGGCTCTAAACTTGAATTTTTCTTTGATACTTTTGATGCATATTTATAACTAGCCGCCTTCGGCGACCAGCTGGTCCGCCTTTTTACGCAATTCGCCTTTTGCGCCAAGGTTGCCGCAGCGACGGTATTAATCAATGTTTTTCCCTATATATCAATATTATCATTCGCCTTTTTACGCCAATGTTGACTTTTTCGGCGGTTACTTAAAAAAAAAAATGTCGATGGTATTAATCAATCTTTTTCTCTATACATCAATATTATCATTCGCCGTTTTACGCCAAGATTGATCGGTGGCTGCTTAAATAAATTTTGTGTTGAATAAAGTATTTTCTAGATCTACCTCCCGTTATGTCCTTTGGCATATTTTTAAGGGGGGGGGGAGGGGAGGCACAAAGGGCATCATACTCTTCATGCAAATTTTGTCGGAAAATAACAAAAAGCATTTCCACTTTTATGTGAAAGCATTGTTTTTTCAAAGTCATGGTGTGTGTTTGTGTGTGGGTAGGGGGCTATTGATTCCCCGTTGAAGTTCCTCTATTTCTTACTGTCCATCTACTGTATCCACCTCTATATATGTCCACCTTTCGTTCTCTCTAACTATCTATCTATACGATCCATGCATATCTACCTCTGATAGTAATTAACAATCCTTTCTATGTAAAAAAAAAAAATTGCCCACTTAATATCATCTCTCTATCTATCAAACATAACCACCAATCTCTACAAAAATCATGCAAAAAACCGCGGGCTTTATTTATTTACTTAAAATTACACGCAAAAAAAAGGCTCTATGTTCCCTGTCGTGTGCAAAAAGCAGCGCTTGCAAAACATAAAAAAAAAAATCACCGCTTTTATTGAATTAAAATGCGCAAAAATATTTGACCAAAAATAAATATAGCAAACAGTCCAGAAAAAAAAAAAAAAAAAAAAAAAAAAAAAGTTGGAAAAATAAAGATATAAAATTTCTCTGAACGTTAAAAAAAAAGTGAAGAGAAAGCAAACGATTTCAGTTAGGTCACGTGATGAGGAAGTGCGGAACTCAGCCGGCAATGCTTACAGGTCGCGTCGTGTTCTGGATTTAAAAAATTGTAAAAAAAAAAAAAACCTTTTGGGTATTTTTAAAAACTTTTTTCTTCTGAAGGGGGCGAAATGTTTTTACTATTACCAACTAAAATTTTGGAATTGAGGGCTCAATACTTTTTGGAGGATGGGTTTCGAAAAAAACTAAACCCAGAAAAAAATGCGAAATAAAGGTTTCTTCAAAAATTTATAAAAAAATACAAAAACTGCTCTATCTTCAAAATTTTTTCATTCATCATATTTAAAATTAAATTTCCTACACTATAGTACAAAAAATATTTGTGTGGTGCGATTGATTCGGGGTCTGTGAGGTAAAAAGCACTAAAAAGTGCAAAAAAAACGCATAAAACATTAAATAACTTTTTTCTATTAAAAATATCAAAAATCGAAGCCCGAGGTGCACAACTTCAGCAAAAACTGCACCTGTATACCAAATTTCATCTTTCTAGGCCTTACCGTTTTCCCGGGATGCGCGCCACACACACACACACAAACATCTTATTTTATTATATGTATAGATTACAGTAAAACCTCGTTTATCTTGCCCCCGTTTATCAAGATCTCCGGCTTATCCAGATCAAATTTTTAAACTTAAAAAATACATTCACTGAAATGATATAATTCTAAATCATGATAGCTGGAACGAAACTGTCAATGTACCAAATATTTTCTCTTTATTTTGATTAAATATACAATTCCTGCATAGGCCGTGGAATAAATTATAGTCATCTAATAAACAACATGGCATATTTGGAGTGTCATTCCTACACCACAGCAGCTGAACTATAAATGATTAAGTGTTTGCGAGTAACAGTCCTGTATAATTTTGTTACAGCGTTTTTTGCTGTTATAAAAGATAAGTCTGCTTATTTACGAATGTTTTTTACAAATTACCCGGATTTTCGTTATCCGGATTGCTTTTGGTCCCCGCTAGTTCGAAAAATGAAGTTGTACTGTAAATGAAAATAACCTGAACGGAAGCGCACTGAAAACATATATAGTTAACATTTTTAAGATGTGTTTTTTTTTTTTTTTTTAAAGGTTGACAGAAAGAGTTTTGATCTCAAGCACATTAGGTTTCTGTTTTTCTATTGACTGTTACTCAGATGTATACTATATACCAGAGTTGGGGGGACGTGCGTCCTTTAAAAAATTAGCTCTTGTAATAATTCATATTTAACTGTAGTACAGATTGCGAAAATTTAAAATGTGTTGCACATAAAATTATTAAGATAGAGTTTAAAGAAGATAATCTGTCCTCTTTTAAACTACAGTAAAATGTCAGCTTAAAGTCAAGATAAGCCAAGAAAAGTAATATTCAATTAATTTCAAGTAAGAAACAAAAACAAATAACCTACTAAATTTTTTATTGGATTGAAAATTATTTCTTGCATTATTGCGATATGTTGCTCTTTTGTAGTTGAATATTGTTATTTTTCTTGCGAATTTCTTCATAGTAGTATATTAAAATACTGAAAAATAAATAATTGAAAATATTTGTTTTATTGAAGTTATTTTTAATTAATTTTTTTAAAGCAATATTGCAACAAGTTGTGAATTACTCTTTTGTAGAAATACAAAAATATTTTTCCTTGAATAACTTCGTATGTAAAATAATAAATAAATTACTTAATAATTTTTACCCCCTATCGCTATTTAAAAAAAAAGCAATACAGTGATAAAGCTATATAAAAACTTATAATTATGTAAAAGTCGCATTTATAAGGCTTATGGCATTATAGGCAGCGGACTCCTTTATCACTGCCTAATTCAAACATGACTTCCAGTGGTGAAACAGTTCAAAAATGATTCCAAATGGATTGTAATTTATCTATTTGTTCTACTGGTTAAAGAGTACTCCATCACGGTGTATCGAAAAGTTACATTACAAGACATGTATAAATTGCAAATGCATTTTGTGTAAAATTCGTCCTTGGCTCATATGAGGCAGTGAGAAGCAAAGAGATGTAAGTGGACATTTTCAAGTTTTGAGTAAAACGCGTATAGCCTAGGTAGGCTTTCATTGATTTTGTTTTCTAAATCATGCTGTACAGCAGCACCTACCAGGGCTACTAGTACTATCTCTTGCCCCAAGACAGAGAAGGGGTTCACCTACTATATGTACTGGTTATCTCCAAATTTTTAATTTTGCCACTTGCATCCCTTTGCTTCTCACTGCCTCAAATGTAACCGTCTCCTCCGTGATTCTGCTCCATTTGCGTTGAAATTTGATAGTTAGAATTAATTTTAAGATTTATTTAAGATCTTAATTTTAGGTTTAAGTTCTTATTTATTGTATATAGTTTACCATGTGGTGCGTTTAGCCCAATATGATATTCTGTCGTGCATATACTGGAGCTTAAACACCCTCTTTTTAGTTTGTAGTTTAATTTTTTGGTCTTTTGACCATACTTATTGAATCCTCCACGGCTGATACAAGATGATTCAACCTTTCAACTTTTTCTATCAATTGCTGCTTGTATTTTTTATTCTCATCATTATTATTCCTAAAAATAGTTTCAAACTTGTTAAAAAAGAAACTTTTGATTTGTTTTTATCCGAGTGAAATGTACGACATTTTCTTCTTTTGTGACGATGATTTTTGAATGTTCCACGGGATGTTTTTTTTTCGTTAGACGGATGGTTATGATACGTAGTTGCTGGGCAAGTTTGGCGATAAACAATAGAGCTGCAGAATTATTTTTACATTTGAAAAATATTATTTGATGTCTCTTTTTGTTTATACGGCGAAATATTTTAAATTGCATTAAAATCCGCTTCACTCGCTAAATAGAGTTTTAAAGCAACTGTAAATCTAATTTAATGATTTGACGAAAAGTTTTAAATTCCAGAGAAACTTTAATATTTTTTTTTTTGAAGAGGTGTGTACTTATTTTATACAAAGAAAAACGATCATTTCACATCAGAGGCGGAGGGGGCGTCAATTCTTTTTATTCAACGGGCTTCCATTAAATTTTTAGCACGGGCATCGCTGTGCGGGTCCTCTAGTATTTTATATATTTACTTGGCTTTTTAGTTTTGCTGCGTTGCGCATAGTAGGGGAAAAAGGAGAGTTCACCGACAGCAGGTGGATCGCCGGATCAGATCCGCCTGCGACCTCCGCCTCTGACCTCCCCACCGCCTCTCAATCCGCCTGTGACCTTGGGTTGAGCCGCCTCCCCGGGGCCGCCACGTTTTCGCACGACCGCGTTTTCGCGCTTTGTCATGAAAGATTAAGAGGGTTCAGTTTCGGTTTCGGAATAAGTTTTTGGACTTTGTCGTTTTTTACTTTTAGGGAATGGCAACACTTTGCAGAAGATTGGGAGGTTTTTACTTTTTGGATGGCAACGCCTAAGTTTTTAGTTTTCGAGTGGCAACACTTGTTGCTATGGTAACCAAAGTTTTTACTTTTCGATTTTTACTTTTAAGAATGTTCGTGGCGCCATCTATTGGGACTTTGAATATTTTTTTCCGGACTTAGAATATTTCTGTGAATTTAATTATTTTATTTTACAGAATGTCGGGAATCGAACACCCAAACTTTGATTTAGCAAAAACGTATGCTAACCATTATGCTATATTTTCCATTGCTCTTTCAGTCTTAATGTGAATCTGTACCATGACAACGAATATTACAATTTAATTAATTTTAAAACCATCAATTAATTTACTCTTTAGTACTAATCAAGACACATCATTAACTAAATTTCAGCTCATAATTGAAACTATCATCATTATTATTCTTATTTTCCATAGGAACACAGTTTTTCACTTAAGTAAAGATTTATTTAAATACAACCCATTCGAGATTTTTGATTTATTTCAATGCTTTGTTAACTTGAAATATATTTTAAACTTTGATTTTCTTTTTCATGCATTTCAAACTTTATATATATATTTTTTTACAACATTTATTCTTTGCATGAATTTCAAAACTTGCAATCAATTTACTCTTAGCATTAATTAACACTTATCATTAACAAATTTTCACGGAATTTTTTAAAATCATCTTAAATACGTTTTTTTTTCCTGTTTTTACTTTTATACAGCAAAATATTTTTTCTAACTTGTTAAATTTTCTTAACTAATTTTTTTTTCTTTGTCAAATTTACAAAATAATTTTTCTAACTTGTAAAAATTTCGAAGAAATAATTTTCTTAACTATTTTTTTCTTTTTTTTTTACTTTCATACAACAAAATATTTTTTCTAACTTGTTAAAATTTCGAAGAAATAATTTTCTTAACTATTTTTTTCTTACTCGTAATTTTTTTTTATTACGAATAAAAATGAAATCAATTTTTTTTTTAAACTTTCATACAACAAAATATTTTTTCTTACTTGTTAAATTTTCGAAGAAATAATTAACTTAAATATTCTTTCATACTTTTTGAACTTTAACGTTTTTTCCTGTCATTTAGCATTTTGATTATTTTTTTTCACTATTTTAGCGTTTTTCAATTATTTTCAGTCTTTAACTATTTTCTTACTTTTTAGTCTTTAACTAATTTCAAGCATTTCAGACTTAGATTATTTTTTCGTGATTTCGATTTTTTTTTAGTATATTTTAGAGTTTGATCATTTTCTCGCTTGTTTTTACTTTATCGTTTTTTTTCCCCTATATTTTTAAACTTAGAAATTTTTCACAATTAGTGACAGGAATCGAACCCTCAAATTTTTCGAAACATTATCAGGTCTACAATTTTTATCCAACTAATTTAATTTAAAAACTTGCAATCAATTTACTCTTAGTAGTAATTAACACTTATCATTAACAAATTTTCACGAATTTTAAAAAATCAACTTATTTAATTTTTTTCCAGTAAGCAAATTTCGCACTCAAGTTACATTTCATCATTTTATATGCTTTTCAAGAGTTTCATTTAATTTATCACATTTTATTTAATCAACTCTAAGTCATTTTATCACATAGTATTTTACTTTATTATTTTCTTTTTCATACAAGCACTCTTGTTAGAATAAAACAAAATTTTCAACTTTCATGAATTAGAATCACTTTGACTATTTCATTTTCCCAATAATATTTTATTTTACTTTAACAACTAATTTCTTTAACAAAATCGATATCATTTATTTTAGTCTTTATCCTTTTCGAACGATACATTCAAATGGTCAGCTATACGTTAAATTAAGAAACTTAATCTAAAATTTGACAAATTAAGTTATAACTAAATACTGAGTAAAATTAAGTACAAAAGACTAACCTTTTTGGGGTGAAATCCCTCAAGTACCAGCTATCGCGAAGTTATTTAAAAACAATGAATGAAATTGTAATAAGTGGATTGTTAATTATAACTCAATCTCACAAATTACAACTACACGCATGTTTTATTTGAAATCGCTGCATACGGCTGGCTGCCCATCGTCGATTTGCAGAAGGCATGCCGTGATATCGGCAAATCAACGCGGCTGTTGAAAAAAAGCTACCCTGATCCTACAGAACTTCGGATCGTCCACACACACCGATGCGAATTGAGGAAATGACTTTATCAATATTGCTATCTACCCCTTTACCGATAACAGATAACAAACCCCACGTGCGAGTATTATTCATCCCTAGCCTACATCTTTCAAGTAACGTCACTGTTTCTGACCAATTAAAATTAGTTCACGTTTCTCAAACGTCACAGCAAATCTCAATCATAGATCGTCAATAGCCTGATGCTAGGTTTTCCAAACAAAATTTTAGATTTTAATTCGTAGTTTCGAATTAATTTCTTTTTCATTTCAAACTTATAAAAACAATTTCCAACTTGTAAGAATATTTCTTTCAAAAACAGATTTTTGATTCAAAAAATTTTGTAACATATTATTTTTTTTTTCTTTTCAATCTTTTTTTTGCAAAACTATTTTTTTTTTTTCAAAAATTTTCAAACTTACAAAATAAAATTTTTTCAACTGAATCTTCAAACGAAATGATTTAATTAAATTTAAAACTCAATATCACTTTATTCTTAGTATTAATAACCAATAGCACTTAACCATTTACTCTTTGCACTCTAAGTATTAATTAACACACACGCATTACAAATAATAATAATAATAATAATGTTTAAGATACTTACAAATCATCTACTCAAGTTTCCAAATATCCATCTAGCATGTTATTGTTCATTCGTGTGAGGGAACTTGTAATTAAACTTTACTCATCAACCGAAATTATAAGCGAAAAAAATCACATTTTTAGCACTTAATATAATCATACAATTAACAAATTGGTTTTAACTTTGAATTTATGAAAAATAAAAACTATTACACACTTAGTAACATATCTTTCGATATTATTTCATGACGAATCACAAATAGGTGAGGGTCTTTTATTGATCATGTAACCAACTAAGTTAAGAAAGAGCGTTGTTATCTCATATGAGAATTTGAAGGTCTATATTAAAATTTTTCTCCAATTTTTCTCCAATATAAGTATATAGACACGTACGAGTTTGTGTATGTGAATATAACTATGTATTGTTTTCAAACCATTGACATGTTTAAGCATTATGCTTCTAATTTTGACTTTCCACTTAGCATAAGTCGAAGTCCTTCGCATGTATTAATCTATTGAAATATCACAAAAAATATATTTTCATTCAGTCTTAATTACAAAACAATACAATAAGATGAAGACAACACCGATAGTATAAAGATTACTTACAAGAAAGTGCATATAAAAAATATATGTAAGAGTGATTTCAAAGTATAATACATCAACCATATTCAACAACTCAATAAAAACACAAGTCTCTTTTAAAATGATAAACACAATTTATTCACACACACAGTAAAAGACAATTAAAAAAACTTACATCTTTAAGTAAAGCTCTTCAAAACTTTCAAGCATATTTTTAACATCGATTGCATCAAATAAATCAGACACAAGACATTTTAAACATGGACTATCAACATTCAAAGTAACGAAGTCACGAGCCAAGTTTTCCCAATTAACATTATAAAGAGCCTGTTCGAAAAAAAGTGTCGAACTTTCGACCTCTTGTTAATGATTCACATTCATGCCCTCTCATGTAAAAAATGAATCCATTTTTACAATCCACACATTCTTTTTTAGAAAGGTAGTTTATGTTGCGTATGAGCTCATCAAATAGACACTTACGTAGAGAATCAGCCAATTTACTAACTTCTTGTGATGTATATGTGCTGATTTTATTACATCGACAATCACAGGGGTATTTTTTCTCAATTTCCGAAAGGATGTACTCTTTTAGAGTATACGTCATAAGTTTGTCTTTGACACTACGTGAGATACAAGGAGACGCGTAACACAATTTGTCAATCTGGCTTCCCAAAAGTAGAACTCTATCAGGCATCAACTGGAACACTTCTCGTTTCAGTTTGAACAATCTTTGCACACTAACACAGATGTTACCATTCGCACTCTCGTTGAATGCACATAAGTCCTTTTTTATAACAAAAGTGAAATCACGGTCTTCGATTAATTTTTGATTTATATTTTTACGTAGGCTTGAAATAAGTGATCTCCACACATCTGGTTCTAAGGAAATACCTTCCTTAGTTGGTCGAAGAATACCATCTTTCCCACACGTATATCTTCTATACATATAATAAAATAAGATGTTTGTGTGTGTGTGTCTGACGCGCTTCCCGGGAAAACTTTAAAGCCTAGAAAGATGAAATTTGGTATACAGGTACAGTTTCTGCTGAAGATGTGCACCTCGGGCTTCGATTTTTGATATTTTAATTAGAAAAAAAGTTATTTAATGTTTTATGCGTTTTTTGCACTTTTTAGTACTTTTTACCTCACAAACCCTGAACCAATCGCACCACACAAATATTTTTTGTACTATAGTGTTGGAAATTTAATTTTAAATATGATGAATGGAAAAATTTTGAAGATAGAGCAATTTTTGTATTTTTTATGAAATTTTGAAAAAACCTTCAATTTGAATTTTTTTCTGGGTTTTATATTTTTCTATTATCATCTTGCGCGAAGTATCAAAGCCTCATTTCTAAAATTTAAGTTGGTAATAGTAAAAACATTTCGCCCTCTTCAGAAGAAAAAAGTTCTTAAAAATAAGCAATAGTTTTTTTTTTGTTACAATTTTTGTAATGCTGAACACATCATGTCTTTCCCCGCATCGGTAGAAAAAAGCGTTCTTCAACCTTTTATGCTCTGACGTCACTACTTGGATTTCGATTCGATATTTACGACGGAATCTTAATCGCAAACAATGTTAATCTTTTTTTTTACTATATAGTTTACTTCTACATTTTACGACGTGATGAAATCGTGTTTTTCCGTTCAGCGCTTGCTTTTTTTTTTCTTTCCTTTTTTTCAAAAAAATTTAGGGATTGCATTTTTCTTTTTCCATCCCCCCCCCCCCAAGCTGGACGTTGTGCTGCATCTATATTACGTTACATTTCATAGTTCTGCGCATTTAATTCAATAAAAACAGCGACAATTTTTTTTCTTTGTCAAACGCTACTTTTTGCACACTACAAGCGGTTTTTTGAGTGATCTTTGTTTTTATTAGGAAATGGGCGGGGAGGTTAAAATAAATAAAGATGGATAAAAAAATTTAGAGATAGATCGTAAAGGTAGATAGCCGCCGAAGGCGGCAATCTTGGCGTAAAAATGTGAATGGCACAAAAAAAGATAGAGATGGATTGATTAAAACTGCTGCCAAATTTAGGCGGCAAACTTGAAGTAAAAAGGTAAATGACAAGTTAGTCAAACAGCTGCCGTAAGTGGTTGCTTGCATAGAAAGGCGAATGGTGTAAGAAGGCGAACCAGCTGGTCGCCGCAGGCGGCTAGTCTTCTAATATGCACGCGTGTACGTTTCCGAAAAGTATTCACTAAAGTGAAAATACAATCACCCAAGTGTATCATATCGTCCGACTGTGGAGTAGGCTTAATGTTCGTTTTCGTGCTCGTTACATTCATCTGTTCATCTTCAGGTTTCAAAGTTTCAGAATGATTTTCACCAACGTTACTCATTCTTAACTCTCATAGGATTAGGAGTCACAATACTAAAATAACTTCCTGTGAACTTAAAAATAAATCAAACTAGGTTTTAACACTAGCGGGTGAAGAAAAATCCTAAGTACATAGAACAAAACTTCACGACGTCTTTCAAAGCTCAGAATCACTCTGAAAATGATTCTCCAAACATCCACTATAAACCAATGAACAGGGGTGTCGACAGGATTTATGGGCCCCTATGCAACTTTCTTCAGGGCCCCTAACTTTTTATTTAAACTTAAACCTCCTCTTTCTAGGCTCCGTTTTCACATAAATATTTAAAATCGATTTGCGATTTCAGGTATATGTGGACCCTTTTGTAGCTCGGACAATTTGATGTCAATAGCAAAATAGGCCATGTTATATTTTTTCATCACGATGTGCCTCTTCCTACGCGCGTGTGTGTGTGCTTAACAGAAATAAATAAATAAAAAAAATTTCTGCTGTCTGTCTTTTTTTACCTCCTTGGAGGAGGAGGAATACCAGGAGAGTGATGCAGGGATCTCCTTTGGGTTGAAGGTAGAATATCTCCAACTTTAGGGGGTCCGAGGGGTTTCTCCCCCGGGAAAATTTTAGAAAAATACACTAAAAAATTCTGCATTTTGAGGTCTTATACGGGATAATAGGAACTAAAAAACATGAGGAAAAAAAAAGGAAAACAAAAATTTTCTTAAACTTTACACACTTTTGCAAACTAAGACAATACAAAATACAAACTGCTCGTGGTTCGACAAATTGTTGATATTAATCGACAGAGAGGAAGAGCGACGAGGGAGAAACGATGACGCATTGTCACTTGCAGCCTAACCATTCGGACAAATCACACTTTATACAACTGATGGGAAATAAAATTGAAGCACTTTTCAAGCAGTATCAGAAACTTTTTAAATTATTTTCAAGGTCTCTATAACAATTAAAATTATTCAAAGCAGTTCATTTGTACTTTCCAATCTCTGATATTTTAATATTTGATCGTATTGTTTTACATTCTAACTTAGTAAGAAACCCGTTATTCTGCACTACTTGTATTTTTAAATAACAAGTAGTGCAGAAAACGAAAAGGAATAGAGGTAGTGTAGTAATTTTTCTCATGCGAAACAGATTGACAGTATGCAGTAGAAGTTATATAAAAGCAGGTAATAACGAAGTAACTTTCAAAATACGGAATTCAGGTTTAAATAAATAGCAAAATGTGAACATGGTAGTCATGAAAATGTACTTCAAGCAAGCAATATGTTGCAGGAACGTCATAACCATATTTTTTTACATTTTTGATTTTGATGCAGAATGTAGCGAGGAGCTGAATTTGGCCCATTTTGGCATCCCTTTCCCCTCCTCCAATTTGAGGAAGTTTAAAATGTCTCAAGTTCTTTAGGTTTTTAAGCACGTGAAAATAAAATTCATTTTTTAAAGTATTTTTCCTTTTTTTTAGGATCGAATCATGCAATTTTTTCGAGAGTTGGGGGCCTCCAAAGAAGAGGGGGACCTAAGTTATTATAGCTTGTTTAGCTTACAGGTAAATCCATTACTCATTCTAATTAATGGTGACATAACTGTGCCCTTTTTAGATATGTAAGGGCGTGCTATGCACTTCGATAAGGAAACATCTTTCAAAGTGCCTCCCCCCCCCCAATTGCCCCTTCCCGTTTTTACTTTAGAAACAACACTAGAACTAATTTCAATTTGTATCACTGTAATCAAAACTAAATCAACTCATATTTTAAATCTTTTCATCGAACTGCGTCGTTTGCCTATGTTTTGAGTTTCGAACGCTGAAAATGCAAGCGCTTATATTTATGTCTTTTTTTTTTAAATTTCTTTGCCCCTTTTCCCTTTTACTACAATTCTGTTTAGCTTTCAAAAAGAAGCAATTTTTTTTTTAGCCTTGGAATTCACGAAAAAAAAAAACATTTACATTTATTTTTGGTTTAAGGCGTTGATAGTGGTCTATGAAGATAAAGGCAAGTAGAATTTTTCACTTCAAGCCTGATCACTTTCACTGAATCCACTTTGATTGAAAACTAATAATCTTAACTATTAAACTTAACTCTAAGAGAAAGACTTCCTTCAAACTAAAAAGTTTTTTTTAAGGGGGGGGGGGGGATTTATCTTTATCTTAGGCCCGCTTCACGGGCCCCTCAATCTCTCACGGGCCCCTGTGCATTGCATAGGCTTGCCCCCCTCTCTCCACGGCCCTGCCAATGAATATTCACTTTAACCAATAAGAAGTGTACATAAGTCTCTTGCTACTGACGTCATAGAATATCACACGAACTTTTGAGCAGAGTTGAGTTGTTTTCCACAGTATTCAGATTTTTAGAAAATGCCAACACTTTGACTTCCAACTTCATCCTAACCTACTGCGAGTAATTTTAAGATGGTAGCAGGTTTTCACATCACACCGAATGTCGATGATGTTTTCGCATCTCGCGCATGACATGGTCAATCACGTGTAATTGATCATGTCACACGAGATGCGAAAACGCAGGGGCGTAGCTAAGGGGGGGGTTTTGGGGACAAAACCCCCCCCGAAAAGTTAGTCTCAAAAAAAAAAAAAAAAGAGAAAAAGAAGAGAGAAGAGAAAGAAAAAAAAAGAAGAAAAGGAAAAAAATTCCAAGCGATTATACATATATATATGTATGTATATATATAATATATATATATATATTATATATATTATATATATATATACATATATATATATATACATATATATATACATATATATATATACATATATATATATATATATACATAAATATATACATATATATATACATACATATATATATATATATATATATATATATATATATTATATATATATATATATATATATATATATATATATATATATATATAAAAGAAGTAACCCCCCCCCGAAAGTCGGGTCTAGCTACGCCACTGCGAAAACGTCATCGGCATTCGGTGTGATGTGAAAACCTGCTAACCTGCTACCATCTTAAAATTACTCGTAGTAGGTTAGGATGAAGTTGGAAGTCAAAGTGTTAGCATTTTCTAAAAATCTGAATACTGTGGAAAACAATTTCAACGCTGCTCAAAAGTTCGTGTGATATTCTATGACGTCAGTAGCAAGAGACTTATGTACACTTCTTATTGGTTAAAGTGAATATTCATTGGTTTATAGTGGATGTTTGGAGAATCATTTTCAGAGTGATTCTGAGCTTTGAAAGACGTCGTGAAATTTTGTTCTATGTACTTAGGATTTTTCTTCACCCGCTTAGTGTTAAAACCTAGTTTGATTTATTTTTTAAGTTCACAGGAAGTTATTTTAGTATTGTGACTCCTAATCCTATGAGAGTTAAGAATGAGCAGGACCGTCGCCATAGGGGGGGGGGGGGTGAGGGGGGCGTCTCACCCTCCCAGCGATTTCATACAGTCGGCAAAATCAGTTTCAGTCGGCATTTTCAATGTCTCGGAATTTCAAAGCTTTAATTGACGGGAATTCAAAAAAAATGTTAGCATATTCATGCAAAGTTATACATCTAACCTTTTGATACTTTGCGCAAGAGAAAATTATGAATGGGATCTCCGTTTACATTCATTTTTATTTTGCTCACACTATGCCGATTGCTTAGTTTGCGACAGCTCATTTTGCCGAGACAATAAGCGTCCACTCAGAAAATTCAGCTAGAGTCGGCATTTTTGCTTTTCACGTTGTTTCTGTATTCTAAATCTTTGAGTATATGTAGCTTGACCATGAGCACATTTTCACCTTTTACAGTGTATCCTGTGATCACCGACGATTATTCATCTGAAAAACATCCCCGACTGCTAATTGCACAATTTACGGACATTTACTTGAACAAATATTATTTTGCCGATACTGTACCCAGGTACACCCCGAAATTAATTGTTTGGGGAAAATTCTCATTTTTCCGAATGATAAAATACGGATATGCAATACACATGAAAAGGTACATTCAGTAATGTTAAAATGCAATAATGTCTTAAAATTTGCCGAATCATCAGACAAATTTTGCCGAAAAAGGACTTTTATGGAAGCTCTGGGGATCTCCCAATGGGCGCTGCCTTCCTGTACTCAGTCAGCAATTTCAGCAACAATTAGCAATTTTTACTTAAAGAGTTAATTCTGAATTCACTATATCCTTGATAAAAGTTAAATGGAAATGTGCACATATTTACATTTTCTCATTTTAACAAACTTACAATGCTAAGCATGAGTTCTAATGAGTGTTTATTCTGTAAATTTTAAAAAGAAAATTTAATCTTTAAAACATATTATTTAGAAATATCCGGGAATCTGTATCACACATTAAGATTACCTGTGAGCAGCCGAGAAGTACGATTCAAATAGTTTTTCAAAATAGTTATTCAATTATTATAAAGAAACCCACAGAAAATCTCAGTTTAAAAACACTACAGTAATAAAAAAGATAGCTTTGGGCAGTAGGCAGTCGACACATTTATAAAATTGAATCATCAATAAAAAAAATCCACAGCAAAGTGGGAGAAATGGAAGAAATACATGCCCAGGTTAAAATTTGTGCTAGTACTAGCAACAGAAATATGCTAGTTTTTGCTATTTTGTGCTATGTCTGCTAGATATTCCTACTATGATATGCTTTTTTATGCTAGCAAGCATCACAAGCTAGAGAGCTAGCTTACACAATAATAGCTTGGCAAGCTATATACAAGCATCTTATGCTTATTAGCAGTTCCAGCTTGTTCGAAAGCATGTAGTGGTAGGTACCTTAATAAGCTATTTTATGCTTTTTTATGCTAGGTAGCATGATTTGCTATGCAGCTAGCTTTCATAGAAATAGCATGGCAAGCTATGTACAAGCGTCATATGCTAATTTGCTGGGCAAGCTTGTACGAGAGCTAGAGCATGTAGTGGTAGGTACCTTGATAAGCTATTTTATGCTTTTTTATGCTAGCTAGCATGATTTGCTATGCAGCTAGCTTTCATAGTAATAGCATGTCAAGCTATGTACAAGCATCATATGCTAATTAGCTGGGCAAGCTTGTACGAGAGCATGTACTGGTAGGTACCTTGATAAGCTTTTTATGCTTTTTTATGCTAGCTAGCATGATTTGCTATGCAGCTAGCTTTCATAGTAATAGCATGGCAAGCTATGTACAAGCGTCATATGCTAATTTGCTGGGCAAGCTTGTACGAGAGCATGTAGTGGTAGGTACCTTGATAAGCTTTTTATGCTTTTTTATGCTAGCTAGCATGGTTTGCTATGCAGCTAGCTTTCATAGTAATAGCATGGCAAGCTATGTACAAGCGTCATATGCTAATTTGCTGGGCAAGCTTGTACGAGAGCATGTAGTGGTAGGTACCTTGATAAGCTATTTTATGCCTTTTTATGCTAGCTAGCATGAGTTGCTATGCAGCAAGCTTACACAGTAATAGCATGGCAAGCTATGTTCAAGCATCATATGCTAATTAGCAGTGCAAGCTTGTTCGAAAGCATGTAAAGGTAGCAACCTTAATAAGCTATTTTAAGCCTTTTTATGCTAACTAGCATTAGTTGCTATGCAGCTAGTTTACATAGTAATGGCATGGTGAGCTTTGCACAAGCATAATATGCTAACTTGCTGTGCAACCTTGTTCGAAAGCATGTAGGGTAGGTACCTTAATACCGTATTACCCGGCATAATCTGTTATGACGCAAAATTCGGGGGTCACAGGATTTTCAGTAACACTTGCCTGGTCCTTTCCGGCATGCCGTAAAAATCGAGGTTAGGAAAAAAAAATACTTTAAAAGATATATGTTCAGATTAAAAATAAATATAAGTTCTATACATATCTTATTAGTATTAATAAACATTTTAATTTTGCAAAAATTTTTTACTAACACCGTCATTTGTTATTTTAACAAGAAAAATATTATTTAATAACGAATAATTTTTTAAAAATTAAATTAAAACTAAGTAAGCAAGCATCTAAGCAGTAATTTACTTCCCGCTAAAGAATTTACCATAGCTATTCAATAACTAAAAAATAAACATACCTCTCTAAAAGGAACCTAAAATAATTTATTTGAAAAAATATATAAAACAAGTCGCAGTGACGATTATTGCTTCTGAATTTGATTACTTTATTGGCATATCATTAATCAGTTCATAATGACCTACCATAAATAAGCAGCACATATTATAGGCAATACATTTTTTTTTTTTTTAAGAAGGTTACTTTCGAGATTTATTTATTTTTTTCCTTAAAGTGGTTTGCTTTCTGGTTGGAACTGAATGGGGAAATTTACTTTTGTTTTGTTGTAAAATAAACCTCGAATCATACGGCATGCCGGAAAATTTGAATTTCCCAGCATGCTGGTGAACCTTGCTTTTTTTCGGCACGCCGGATAATGCGGGGTAATACGGTAAGCTATTTTATGCTTTTTTTATGCTAACTAGCATTATTTGCTATGCAGCTAGCTTACATAGAAATAGCATGCCAATCTATGCAGATGCTAGCTTACTATGCAAGCTTGTTCGAGAGCATGTAGTGGTAGGTAACTTAATAGGCTATTTTATGCTTTTTTATGCTAGCTAGCATGATTTGCTACGCAGCTAGTTTATATAGTAATAGCATGGCACCCTATGTACAAGCATCACATGCTATCTTGCTGTTCAAGCTTGCTCGAGAGCATGTAGTGGTAGGTATCTTAATAGGCTATTTAATGCCTTTTTATGCAAGCAAGCATGAGTTGCTATGCAGTTAGCGTACGTAGTAACAGCGTGGCAAGCTCTTTACAAGCATCATATGCTAACTTGCTGTGCAAGCTTATTCGAGAGCATGTAGTGGTAGGTACTTTAATAAGCTATTTTATGCTTTTTTATGATAGCTACCATGAGTTGCTGTGCAGCTATCTTACGTAGTAATAGCATGGCAAGCTATGTACAAGCATCATATGCTAACTTGCTGTGCAAGCTTGTTCGAGAGCATGTAATGGTAGGTATTTTAATAAGCTATTTTATGCTTTTTTACGCTAGCTAGCATGATTTGCTATGCAGCTAGTTTACATAGAAATAGCATGGCAATCTATGTCGTAGCATCATATGCTAACTTGCTGTGCAAGCTTATTCGAGAGCATGTAGTGGTAGGTACCTTAATAAGCTTTTTTATGCTAGCTACCATAAGTTGCTATGCAGCTAGATTAACAAGTAATAGCATGGCAAGCTATGTACAAGTATCATATGCTAACTTGCTGTACAAGCTTGTTCGAGAGCAAGTAGTGGTAGGTACCTTAAAAAGCTATTTTATGCTTTTTTTATGCTAGCTAGCATGAGTTTATATGCAACTAGCTTACATAGTAATAGCATGGCAAGCTATTTACAAGCATCATATGCTAACGTTGCAACCTTAATAAGGTACTATATGCTTTTTTATGCTGGAAAACATGAATTGCTATGGAGCTAGCTTGTGCGGTAATAGCATGGCAAGCTAGATTCAAGCATCTCTGTGATTATTAGCTGTTCGATCTGATTCGAAAGCATGTAAAGGTAGAAACCTTAATAAGCTATTATATTTTTTTTTATATTTGCAAACTTAACAGGCATAGTTGGCCAAAGTTTCTGTAAGCTTTGGGGAAAAAAACAGCATGACATGCTATTGTATCACTAAGATATGCTCAATTACATCACAATCTTCTGTAGATCAAGGATAGCCACAGAATCAGACCCGGATCTTCATGCCCACAGGCCCTGTAATGCGGGGCCTTACACCCTAAAGGGGGCACAAAAGCAGGCCCGTTATTTATGGGGGGGTCAGGAGGGGCAATTGAGTCTCCTCCAAACCCCCCCCCCCCCCCCGACTTTGTGAAATCAATTTATATTTCCAAAATCTGCACATGGTTTGTTGTTTCTCGCAATAATATGCTGAGTATACCTTCCCCGCCCCCATAGGAAAAATTTGAAATGACCCAGAAAGCAAGAAAGCGTGAAAGAAGGGCAGACCTGACTTTTGGGCAATCAAGAGACAGATATCAATTGCCCCCCCCCCTCGGCGCTGATTTTGGAAACCATCTAATTTGTATATGTGTGTGTATTTTCTTGTTTTGCCCTATAAAAAGCATTGAGTATATACCCCCCCCCCCCCCTCCCATTTGTAAAACTTTCACATGACGGACACAAAGCGGATCTCTTTTTATAATTTAAACTTTTTTACAATTTAAAGGATGGGGGGCGTAATCGCGTGAAGGAACACTTTTGCGCGGAAAGAACACTTTTAATTGGAGAGTGCACAAAAAGTACTTTAGGTGCAATAGCATTAACCTTGCGTTACCTTCATGATGGTACTAACCCAAATAAACAGAAATAACTTTCCTACTTTCTTCTTAAAATCAATCACGAAGTTACTGCAACCGAATTCATGGATAGGTGTAGAAATTTATAGAAACCACATATTTATCTTTATTTTTCTTTTTTAAATTTCCCTCTTTTAGATTTTATATTAATTATTTTCTATTTGGAAGGGAGGGGCAGCAGCCGCCCTCTATCCTCTCTGGATACGCCCATGCCGAGTGATATTCAAAATGTATATAGAGTTTACGTAAAATATAAATAGTTCAATTCGGAAATTTCCTCCAGTATATTTAATCTACTAAACGTTATTATCTTTTTTTTTTTTTCAGTAACACGTTCATCACACAATGCGTTCGTAGTTAAAACTTGCCTTTTAATGTTCATTAACTAATTAAAGTTTCGCTATGCCACACAAATAAATATGAACTGCTTCTGAAAATCGTATGAACTTTGTGATAAAAAAGTTAGAAGGTGACCACAAAATCTTCGAATTTTAGCGTCGGTTACCAAATTAAAATTTTTTTGACGCTGTGTCCCAAATTTTTGTATTAGTACGGAGGGAATTGGAAATTGGCTCGTACAAGAAGCAGGGGCGGACCCCCCCCCTCCCCCGCCGGCCGATATGCCTTCCCGCCAATGCGCCTTTTTTGCCTTCACGTCTAAACACTTTTAAAAAAATATTCAAATTTATTTTCTTTTTTGGAGCAACTTCCTTATTATTATTATTTGAGCAAACAAACCGTTTTCGACTTCACTTAATTTTTTTTTTCTTTAACCCCCTAATCCTGTGTACTAGCATCTCCCCCCCCCCTTTTTTTTTCTTTTCTTTACCTTTTTTTTTGCTTTTTTTGTGCCCTTTGGAGGCCCAGGTTGGCGCCCTCTTGTGGTTCTCAGTCCGCCCCTGACAAGAAAATCTTATTGGTGTTATAAGCTAACTCAAATTTTTGGTTAATTTCCAAAAATAGTCCATAAGTAATCATTGCTTACATCATAATAAATTATTATGAACTGTTTGACTCATTTTAGTATTTTTATAAAATTTTGTCCCTTGTCATTTAAGATTTTTTTTAAAAAACCAATAAAAAAAATTGCAACTCAGTGCAGTGCAAAGAACTGCTAAGGTAGCAGAAATGATCGCCTTATTTTTATACGAAAATGTTTAAGAAACAATTATGAATAGTCAGGGGTGCCCAACCCCTTAAGGGCAAGACGCACCCCCCAGAAATATCACGAAGCCCCCACCCCAAAGCAAAAGCCTCCCCCTTCATAAAACTTTCAATGGCGCAGTCTGCGCCAACGGTCGAAACGGTTGAGTCCCTATTTGAAAACATGATGGGACTTAATCGTTAAGAACGCTTGCTGTGGCACCGGTGCCTGTTTTTTTTAACTACGTAAAAATTACAGGGAATTGTCCCAATTGCCTTAACAAAAAACGAAGTTGAAAACTCATGCAATTATATTGAAGAAGATACACAATATGTCCCCAAAACTATTTAGAAGTATCCCTAAATCGTTCCTGAATTCTGGGACATGTCCCCAAACTGAGGTTCAAAAATACGCTCACCTTGACTAAAAAGTTAAAAGTAAATTAAATTTGACACGTATTTGAAAAATGAAACACATAGGTTGCGTTCGACGAACTTCACCGGTCGACGGTAAGTAACTGGTTACAAACCGCAAAGTTCTATGATCTACCGGTTACCTCACCGGTTACCATTCTAAGCAGTTGATTGGCTGATTGGAGCACGTGATCATTAGTTGTCACGTGATTAACTAACCGGTCGCTCTCGGTCGTGCTCGTCGAACGCAACATTAAATGAATCCAGAAAAGAAAGTTTAAGTTTGCACGTGGATGTTGAAAAAAAAAAAAAAAAAAAAAGAGAGACTTTTCCGTTTTCCTGTCTCACTGATTAACTGTAACTTTCTTCTTTCACTGGCGCGCGTTGTTGGGTCGAATTTCACGTGGTCGGTCTGGTCGCTTTACCTGTGGAATTACATTATTTAGGAGGTAAGTTTTATAATTTATTTCACTTACAGTTATTGCTGATGTTTAACTTTTGTTGAAGAAGTAGTAAAGGAATCTCTATCATAATTCTCGCAAAAATTTCTTCATTACGTTAGTTAAGTTTACTAATGTGTGTGTGTTTTTTTTCCCCATGGCCAATTAACATAATGGAGGAATATTTCATAAATGTGCGATGTGTTTTGTTTTTTTAATTTAGTCTTATAGCATGCGCTATGTAATTTATCTTTGCATACTGCAACGATATGTTCTAATTTTTATTCCTCATTCCAAGTGTTCCTTTTTACGAAAGTAACTTTTCGATATAAACATGTAGGAAATAAAGAGTTTAACTTTATCTGCTTGTGTCATTTATTATTACCCTGGATTACGATCCATAATTCGTAACCATTTATTCATAGCATGAGAAAGAGCGAATGATACCATCTAAAAAAACAGCCAGCCGTGTATACTTTATTATGCTTGTTACATTGGGGGAGGGGGTCATTCCAGTGTCCTAGTTGAACATTTTAGAACTTAGCAAACCTAGGTATAACTATAACATCTAAAGGATACAATAATACAGGTGTGATATTGTATATATAAATTTTTGGTTTGGCTTTGTTTTTTCACAACTGCCCGTAATAATATGAATTTTAAATTAACTACTACAAGAATAAAAAAAACTTATCTTAGGTGCCAGTTGCACTTCTATTTGGTTTTGACTTATTTTAATATTCTTCTTCTGATCTTAATATTTTCTATGTCAACAACTTCATTAACTCAAGTTAAATTTTTGAATTTCTTGAATGTTACAACTATAGGGTTGGATTTTGGGCTGTCCTTAAACTGTCTAAAGCTAGGCTTGCCAGATTTCTGAAATGTTCAACCGAGACCACCGGAATGTCTCCCCCCCCCTACCAGCGTCGCTAATATTCAAAAGGGTGTACACCTGTAGCTGATTTTTCGAATGTTTTATAGGCAATTTATTCTCAATGCTATGAATAAATGGTTACTAAATGTGAACCTAAAACAGAGGTAATAAAAAATGACATAAGTACATAAAATTTGCACATTTAACTTCTTAGATGAAAAAAAAAAAAAAAAGATTTTTAAATAGAAAAAACACTTTGAATGATGAATGAAAATGTGAACAATATTTAAATATACTTTTCATTTTATAAGGATTTTTTTGTGTGTGTGGGGGGGGGAGAATTTATCATGTTGTAAAAATTCTCACCAGTTAATCCAGTATTAATTTTAAAAATTAATATTACAAATGATAAGTAATTATCCTAAATAATCCTTTATCTTGTTTTAAAAATTCTCACCAGTTAATCCAGTATTAATTTTAAAAATTAATATTACAAATGATAAGTAATTATCCTAAATAATCCTTCATCTTGTTTTAAAAATTCTCACCAGTTAATCCAGTATTAATTTTAAAAATTAATATTACAAATGATAAAGTAATTATCCTAAATAATCCTTCATCTTGTTGTAAAAATTCTCACCAGTTAATCCAGTATTAATTTTAAAAATTAATATTACAAATGATAAAGTAATTATCCTAAATAATCCTTCATCTTGTTGCAAAAATTCTCAACAGTTAATGCAGTATAAATTTTAAAATCTAATGTTACAAATGATAAAGTATTTATCCTGAATAATCCTTCAGAATTTATTATTTTTAGACCTTTTTGGTCATTTGTAATCAAATTTATCTTTTTCCGGGATATGAAGTAAACCGGACGGGACACCGGGATTTCGTCTGAAAACCGGGACTGTCCCGGTCAAAATGGGACATCTGGCAAGCCTAGCTAAAGCTAAAGGGGTGTAATCTAATCAATTGCTATTCACTGCAATATTCGTAATATGCATGAATATAGTTATTAATAAGGTTTAATTAATGAGTATTTGATAATTTTTTTTTCAAATGTTCATTTAAAAATATCTTTAAAAGATTGCCAATAACTTTAATGCATAAAAACTTCCTTACTTAACAGTTGGCAGAGTTATAAAAGGAAATTCAAAACACTATCAAGACAACTAATTTCATTTCCATTTACAACTCACAGGAATGTTATTAAACTTGCAATATTTAGGTGCAAAAAAAAAAAAAAAAATAAAATAAAATAAATAAATAAATATTTTTAATGGTTTGTAAAAATAAGTTTTACATAATGTTTTAACGAAAATTATTTTTTTAATCATAGATAAAAAGGGGAAATTGATGATGAAACACTTGTATTTTAAAACTTGTATCATTTTTTTTCTTCATATTTTTAATATAATACCATTCAGTAACTACAAAAAAAAATTGTAATTTATTGTGTTTAAGTCATTTACTGCACTATATTTTGAACACTTTTGCACGCATGCATAACTGTTAAAAATTTTGGTTTATGGAAGAAAAAAACTCATGGATACAAACTAAAATTTTGAATGAAGAATTTTATTTTCTACGCAACTTGTAGATTAAAATCAGCTGTTTTAAATAAGTTACATATATATTTATACTTTAATTTTCACATTGAATAAATATATTAAATAGTCAAAAAAATATGTATATAACTTTGACATATTTTCAGTTTTTGATATTTTCTCACAAAATGTAGTTTTGGATACATACAAGGGTTTTGAATAGGACAGTAAAAACCTTGCCAACCATGCTTTCATTTGCACACATGCATAAGCAATATTGAAATTTGGTTATTATTATCAAAAAAAAATAATTAAAATAAACTCATGCATACAAATTGAGATTTTAGTCAAGAATTCAACTTCTGTGTATTTAATTAGATTAAAATCAACTGCATAAATAAGTTGAATGTTCACATTGAATAAATGTTTAATATAAAATATAGTTTTAGACTTTTTCTGACACTAGGGTTTTGGACAGGACGGTAAAAACCAGGGTTTTTACCATAGTGTCCAAAACCTTGCCAACCCTGGTTACTAGTGTTTATCTACTAGTTTATTTCTGTTTATTATGATCTATAGTCTAACCTCTGAGAAACAAAAAAAAAATTTAAATAAAATTGTTTTTTGTTTTAATTTATTTTAGGTTTTAATTTATAAGAATGTCAAAATAAATCTACTTCCTTAAAATTCTCTTGTTTTAATCATTTTTATTCAATAAATTATGAATATATATATAATAACCAGAGTTATAACAAACACTCATAGTAGATAGTCAGTTCTTGGGGGGGGGGACTGTTATTTTAAACATTTTTGACTCGATTTTTAACAGTTTTATGACATTTTAGTCTTGGTATCCGTGTCATAATTACTTATTTTGCCTTGTGAAATATCAGAATAACATTTATTATCAATGAATTTATTTCAATTTCCTTGTTTTATGTGAATGGCTCGAGTGACCACAGATGCTGCACAGCACGAGATAAGACAAGTAAACAAACTTCTCAGGTCAGTTTAAAATTCTGTATGTAAACTTTAATTCAAGAAAGAATTGTTCAGTTGAAGGGGGAGAGGGTATTTAAAAAGAGTGACTGCACCTCCTCAGACCAAACACATAATTAATGTTAGAGATGCACCGAATATTCGGTTGATATTTGGTACACTGCATACTTGGCATAGGGTCAGGTGGGGTAAAATGGGCACTGTTAGAAATTTCATCTTAAAATTACGGTGAAATAACCGGCAGCAGTGTGTCCGTCTGATTAACCGTAAAGTTTACGGTTAGGGTTGATACTTCACATTTACGGGTTCAAAACCATTTTCAACTAAAATGGTTAAAAAACCGTAAACATGTAATTTTACGGTTTCTAACCGTATACATCTAGTACGGTGAAAAACCGTAAATACCACAATTTACGGTTTTGTAACCATATTCCAAAAATACGGAGAAAAACCGTAAATACAACATTTTACGGGTTTGTAACCATATTCCAAAAAATACAGAGAAAAACCGTAAATACAACATTTTACGGGTTTGTAACCATATTCCACTAGTACGTCAAAAAAAAACCGTAAAGATAACATTTTACGGTTTTGTTACCATATAGGACTAGTATGTTGATGTACCGTAACTATACCACTTTACAGTATTGTAACCATATACGATTAGTACGTGGAAAAACTCTTAATGAAACACTTTCTGTAACCATTTAAAATGTGCATAGGCACCTACTAGTATTCACAGTAATTTAACCCATTTGGTCAGGTTTTATAGTATGTTAATTAAATGAATGGATCTCTTTAGTCTATTAATTATAAATACAGGTGAGAAATTAAATCAAGAGAGAGAGAGTTTCCTTTTAGAATTAAGGCTTACCATTTCAACTGTAACAGTTACGGAATATTAAAAATAAAGGCATTAATTAAGAGAATATTTTAATTGACTTCAATTTTTTAAAAATCAATAAGTAAAAACCCAATAGATACACTACACAGTACTTACATGTTGTTACACAATGTACAAGATTGATTATCAGTATTTTTTTAATGTATAATTAGAGCTGTGGTTATATTCAATAAAAAGTGATTGAAATATGCACTAAAACTATGAAAATATGCAGCAAAAATGAAAAAACATGCAATATTTTAAAAAATGCTCAGAAAACTTGTTACTTCTGAACCAAAACGATTGGATCTTTCAGTTTTTATAAGGAGATACATATTTAACCAATCATTCACACAAAAAATGATAAGCAATGGTTCTCCAAGGTCGGCTTCTATGAGACATGGCAAAACAAAAATTACTTCTTAAAATTTTTTTCGAAGATAAAAAAGGACCTAAAATCATTAAAAAAAACCCAGCAATAAACATTTATGCATTCAAGTGCACTAACATGAAAAAAAAATGCAAGAATCTGCAATTGCATATGCATTTGAATGTATTACTATGGGAACATATACCTGCAGATATGATTTTTTGAGCTATGTGAAAAAATAAGTTTTGGATTCCATACCAGCATTAGGGAAATGCTGAAATTTTACTTTTTACTCGAGCTTTATTTTTCGAGTTCCAAACAAATAAGCAAGCTTGTACAAAAAAAAAAAAAAAAAAAACTTAAGTACAGTAGATTACAATAATGCAAAATTTGCTGGTACCTCCAAATGACAATTTAATTCAAGCTCTCTATTATTGAAAATATTTTAAACACAGAAAAAATAAGAAACCTTACGTGGAGATCGTTTATTTTAGAATTTGAGCAATACAAAATAATTTACAAATACATATATACAGCATAACAAATGTATTACAAATCACAACATTTACAAATAATAAAAATCGTCTTTTATGTCTTGGACCTAGGCATTGGATTTATTTCCACAAAGCACCTGAAACATGGATTAAAATTAGCCATGTAAAACACAAGCCCAATATTATGGTATTCTGAAACTGCAAAATCAGTTTCTGTTAACATTAAATTAAATGCAACAGCAAAATCACTTTTCATCTTTTCCAATATTTACATCAATACACAATAGAACATACTGGTTCCTTAGGAAGAACGTAGCAAATTAAATATGCTTTCTTAAGGCATAACTTACAAGTTAAAATACATCTGCAGCATTATTAAAAAATTCAGTTGCATTTAAATATCGGACATATATCGTGATATATATCGGCGAACCCTCGTAGTAGCACATTAAAGCTAATCAAATAAAGTACATTCATTATATGTACAGTTTAACTCTCTTAATATGAAATCACGGCAAAAACGAACGTTTTGTTCGTTAAGTTTGGTTCGCTATCTAATTACAATGAAAATTTCACGCATAATGCGTAATTGCAAGTCTCGGCTAAGACGAACAAAAATTCCTGACCTCTTACTAAAAACGTTTGTGGTTGACTACTGTAGTATCCTTTTCAAGAAATTATTCATCATTTCGTTTGGTAGTAGAAGTCCCATCGTGTATCAAGAAGAAAATATAGATTATTTTGCATAGAAAATACAGTCCGTACATTTGTTGACCCGCGGAAATTGCAATTTATACGGAGATAAAATTGTTCGTCTTCCATTGCAGATTCCAACCTATTCCGTGATTTTCGATATCATCTTCCTTTTTCAATATTTTCCAAATATATTCAGAAATAAATATCTTGTTTCTTATAAATGAATGTGCTAAATGTGCAATTCGTGCGGCAATATTTTTTAAATGTAGAGCAGCATTTCTTCGCTTTTTTCCCCCCCACAGAATCACTCATTCACAGTAGTCACGAATGACTGCTAATGCAAACGAATTCATAGCTTTTTGATACTTCATATTAACCGAGTTCAACTCTATATACAAAAAAAAAGTTTGCTATGCAATTTTTTTCTGAGAAAAATAATAAAGCCTCAGACTTTATTTTTCACCTTGCTTGCAAAAAATAATTTTAAAAATTGGAAAATATACTAAATAGAATAAATAAAAATTAATAAAATTTCCTCTTAACTATTCATTAAAAAAAAATCCTATACACAATCTTTTATTCTGCTAAAAAAACAAAGCCCTCACTTTGTGAAATTTAAATACTAACCTTCCGACAACCTTTTTTGTCCTTTGTTTGAAGAGTATACAACTGTAAATGACACCATTAATTCCTCTTTTAAGTCCACAAGGATATTCTATAAAATGCCCAATGACTTCAAATGACAAAGCAAGAAAAATCTCGAATAATTTATGAAGTAATTTCATTTCAGATCCTTAACTTTGTTACCAAGACTTTTTAAGCCATTGAAAAACGCTCTCTCTCACCCCCCCCCCCCCCCCCCCAACCCCGACATTTTTGAAAACAACATTTAAACAATGATCCAACTTTTTCCCAATGGTTTTAAAACTTGGATTTTGAATTTTTAAAACTGATTTTACATATTCAAGTTTTTGGCATTATTTGCAACAATATAAAAAAGTAACATTAATCACTATAGAAAAAAAAATTGCTACTTGGATAGAATATTATTAGATTTATGTTATTAGATTTATATAATATTCTAAAGAGTTAGCCTATTCAATTGAAGAATTATTTTTAGTTTTACCTTGAATGATTTTTTTTTCAAATGTAAAAATAACTGTTAAACTTTTTAATGCAAAAAAAAAAAAAAAAAAAATGCAAACTCCTGGTTAGAGTTAAATTTGCTTTGTCACAGATATAATTCAAATTACGGATGCACCGAAGATTCAGTTTGGTCGATTGTACTTTAATATTCAGCAACGGAATATTGAAAAAATTTAATATTTGACAAATGGAGACCAAAAATATATTTTTTGAAACAATGAATGAAAATTATAATATGCAAATTCTTATTAATAGTAGTATTATCACACTGAAAGTAAATTTAATGCAAGAGAAAATACTTAGCTGAAGTTGTATTGCTTTTTCAATTTTTCTTAAATCTTATCGCACACCTCATTCACCTTACCAAGGACGTGCCCAGAAATTTTGGGGCCCGTTACAAATATTTTTTACTGGCCCTCCTCCATATTGTTTACTCCTATGTCCCCTACACATATTTCATCTCTCATTTTAAAAATCTCAGGCACCCTTCATGCTCAGGCTAACAGGTGTTTTTCTCTCCCCTCCCCCCTGTGCATGCCCCTGAAACTTACTCTATTACTAAATCTATAAAATACACCAATAGCTCAGTCATTCCATTCGAGGACTGCAGTTTCGTGCTGATGAGCACTCTTCAGCCCGGAATAGGAAGTGACTGAGATGGAGGTGGAAAACCTCTTAAGGAAGCCAAGAGTATCAAACACTTCTTCTATATGAGCTACCAATTTGTTTGGCACTCTTGGCTCCCTTAAGTTGTTTTCCACCTTCAGTGCAGTCTCTTCCTAATCCGGGCTCATGAGTGCTAATAAGCACGAAACTACAGCCCTCGAATGGAATGACTGAGCTGGTGGTGTATTTTAAGGATTTCTGCCTTAGCTCTGGCTCTAGGGCAGTAATTTACTGAAAATTACTAAATAATTTAAAAACAAAACAATAACCAGAAAAATAACTCATAATATTAAGTGTTCATAAAAATATTAAAATAACATTTTACTATATTCAGTTGATACTCAGTATACTGCCTATTCGGCAGATAAACCAGATATTTGATTCGGCTAATTATTTCAGTATTCTACCATCAAATAGCAAACAAATGTAAATATCTGACAATTGGTAAACAAACACATCTTTCTCTATGGAATGAAGGAAAGTTACAGCAGTTGAAAACCATAGCCTAACTACTATTATCAAATTCAAAGTAATTTTTCTTTAATAGAAAAGCCTCAGATGTTAAATTAAAATTTTGCTGCTTTTTAATTTTGCTTAAATTTTACGGCACATTACATCAACCCTACTATCAAACTCATTTAAATATGAAACAGTAACCGGAAAGAAAAACTTCATAATATTAAGTGTTTAAAAATATATAATTTCAAAAATTAATCAAATAGGTGATTAATAATATATTACAACTAGAGACGTACCGAGTAGCACTTTGGCCGAGTAGCCGAGTACCGAGTACTCGGCCTTATATTACTCGGCCGAGTACCGAGTTACCGAGTACTCGGTCTTTCACTACTCGGCCGAGTTCCAAGTACCAATTATGTTTTAAGAAGAACCACTGACACACATGTGATGAATTTTGAACTTATTGGAATAGTAGTATAAACCTCCTTGTCCGTATAATAGTTTTTAAAACTAAATTCCTGCTGAAATTTAATTATGCATTATATATATACAATTTTGTTGGTGTCAAAAATTTTACAAAAAAATAATTTTTTAGATTAAAAATAAATAAATAAAAGGTATGATTAATCAAGTTGGAATTAAAACAAATTACAGTAAAATCCCTCTAATGCGGACACTAACAGGACAAATTTTTTTTCTGCAATATAGAGGTGTCCGCAGTACAGGGGTTTAATAATGTTATTTGCATTGGAACTGGGGAATTAAAAATTGTCCGCATAAGAGGGGTGTCCGTTAGGAGGGGTTTCACTATACCAATCAATTATAGTTCTAATCTGCCAAACATAAATAATTTTTAAAAGCAGATAAAACAAATGTGCAGGAACACTCCAGACCACGTGTTTCTGCCCCCCCCCATTACAAGGAACGTCTTTTTCAGTGCATAACATGTGAGCTAAAGAATGTAAAGACATCCAACAAAAAAATACGACTTTTGTCGGATGCCTTTAAATCTACGAGCCCCCATTTTGTGCATTGAAAAAGGAATTCCTTGTAATGCCAAAACACGTGTCTGCAGAGTTCCTGCACTGTGCTTTTAAGGTTGTTTTATTTTTTAAGCAAAGGTATTTTTACATTTTTTATAACTAATTTTTGTTTGTAGCAAAAATCCATTTTTAATATAAAAATTCCATATTTTCTATACTTACATTTTTTGCGTAATTTTTAATAAATAAGTTTTATTAACTTTGGGGACATTAAAATAAAGATTTATTCCATTGAAGCATTACAAACTTCATTATTCTCAAAATTTAAATTTGACTTATAAATTTTAATTGTAAATGATTGCAGAATATAATGCTTGCTCTTTTTTTATAAATTTTAGTATCTGTCTTGGACAATATTCAATTTGTTGCAACTACTCAGTATTGGCCGAGTATCTGATCAGAATTTGGCCGAGTACCGAGTACTCGGCAAATTGGCCGAGTACCGAGTAGTTACCGAGTACTCGGTACGTCTCTAATTACAACAAAACACTTGGATATTTTCAATATTTTAATTCAAAGATTAATAATAGTAAATTTTTAGGCATTCTACAAGATTGTCAAACAGATATCCAGAAAGAGACTAATTGAAAACAAAAAGTAAATCAAAAATGAAACTACTTAGTACCTCTTAAAGTTTGCAAATGCATCATTGATGAGTTTTTCGCAATGCCATCAATTGTCCACAAATTCTTAGGATCTTACAACGGATGTCTATTAGGTGAAAAGAAAAACACTAGTAAGTCACATAAGGATTAAAAACATATTTTAATTATTTATATCATAAGCATATTTTTCATAATTTTAAAATGCTTCATCTATTTGTTATACAAATACATAAGAAAAATTAGATATCAAAACCGATTTTTAATAATTCATTTATTCTTTAGTTACCTTTTTAGCTGTTCATACGTAGCTCTCATGGCATTGCTCGGAGTCAGAATGAGAGTTTGAAAATTATAGGACATTAATTATAAGTATATAGTTTTTTACACTTACTTTCTCATAAATTACAGGGGAATGGGGGCCCATCAACCAAACTGACAAGGCGCCCTCCTTTAACTCTTGGCGGCCCTGCCTGCAGACAAGCCGAATATCCTGTTCGGCCAATTACTTAAAAACAACAGAGCCTCGTAATTTGAACATGCTTAAAAGCAATTACTGCTAAAATGAAATACATTTGACGTAATTGCTCTTCTGTTTGCTGTTGATTGTTATTTGGATCAGTGATGTTCCTACTAATTTTTCTGAGGATATACTCCCAGTAATCCATTACACACAAAATGAGTAAGCAATTACATAAATAATATGTCATAATATGAAAATTTTTGAAGCTTGAGATTGGGAAGTATTTATAAAATGGACAAAGTTATTTATAAAACGAACGAACTCTTTTATGCGAGTTTTTTAATGTGGTCCCTATCCACCACAAAAAGAGGTTAGGATGTATTTATCAATTTATACTCATTTTAAAAGGGTAAATATTTCTCAGTGTTATTAACTCATAACTGCGTTGGTTTTTGCAATGGGAACGACAAAAGAAATTAGAGTTAGTGGAAATGTTTTGACAAAATATAAATGCCCCCCCCCCCCATTGTTGGCCAAAAAAATATGAATTTATATTTTACATCAATAATTGTACTTACCAGTGTTTCTGCTTGCAGTTGCATTAATTCTAAATTTTTTTCATTACAAATTAAATTTGGAATTTAATTTGAAATTGCAGGTGAAACGCATTGAGGCATTTAGAAAGAAATACCTTCCCCATAATTTGCCTTATGGAAAGATATTCATTAACTTTGGATGTTTTAGCATTTCGCTAAAGCTTTTTTTTCACATTTTAGCTTTTTTTCTAAAAAAGTTTTGAACTCGGCTTAAACCCTAGTTCATACTTAATTTATTCGAAAATTTTCTCTGCAAAAATATTGGGAAAGCTAAACAATATTATTTGATTAAGCTGGGAACTTGAACACTTGCGTCTAAGTGGAAGTATTTGGTTCCGGGAGGATTTTTTAAATTTGTATAAGTGGGGGTTTTAGTTTATCCGTTACCTAATAAATTATTTCTTAAATCTTACGACACATTACATTAACCTTACTCTTACTTACTCATTTATACATAAAACAGAAAAAGTAAAAAAATAAGACATCATGATATTAAGTGGTCATAAATATGAAAAGTCAGCTTATTACTGATTTTTCATACTTCAAATATCTAAAAGTTGATTTACAATATAATAAATACTGCTAAAAAACAATCTAATTTAATTAATTACAGTGATCCAAGTTTAATAATAGTCATGGTGCAGAAACATTTGGTTTCCTGCAAGATTTATTTACATAACATTACCATGATTGTACGCTGTAAAATCATACATCTGAAGCAGTAGATTTTTAAATAAATAAAGGAATTTAAATTTGTGCAGAATTGCAGATAAACTAACCAAATTCGACACATATCATACTACATGCAATATGGAAGACAATTTTCAACCGTATACGATTGTAATTCTCGGCCAAATACTCAGTATTTCGCAAAATATGGTACAATTCCTAAAAGATAATTGTTTTTTGCAACTTTAACAGTATTTTCGCCGGAAGGGATGATAAACTCTTGGGAATAGAGAGAGAGGGAAGGGTCAAAGTTTCAAATTTACTACTGTAAATGCATTCAACATTGAACATTGCTTACGTGTGTGTTACGGCTTCTTCCTTTTACGTACAATGTTCTGCTTATAGTTTTTCTGTTTATCGTCTGCGGTTTATATTTCTTTTTATGTATGGCAACAGCGAAGAATTGTAACGGAACAGGAGGGAGTTTGTGAATAACAACGTGGTAGTTGAATAGTTTTTTTCTCGCCCTACGTCGGCGGAGAACTGTATTATATTATATTCAATAAAATATCTTCCTTTGTTTAAATACGTTTTGGAATTAGTTAATGAAGTTTAGAATTATTGATTTATGAGATTTTCTGAGTGAATTGGAAGAACATAAAATATTGGAGGCACCCGGCGAGATAAGTACTTTATACTGAGTTAAGTGCTTTATACTAAGATAAGTGCTTTATTCTAAAATTCTTTATTCTATTTATAAAATCTGTTAAGAAGATAATTGGACGTCTTGAGAAGATTTAAAGCTGATATTTTATTTACTTGTATTTATTGCATAAGATCATTTTCCGATGTTTTATGAAAATATTATTATTTGAAGTATTAATTTGATTTGTAGAATATTTTATGGTTAATATTTTGATGAGTTCTTATTGAGGATTACACTTAATTTTTTGGAACTGATGCTGATTTGATATTGGTTTATGCGAGATGTATAAATTTATTTGAATTAAGAATTTGGACTTTAATTCGATTACTTTCGATTTAGTATTATGGAAGGGGCAGATAGAACTCAAATAATAGCTTCTAGAGGAAGAATTAAAGCTTCTGTAACAAGACTTGAGAATACATTTAATGATATAAATACGGAAAATGAAGTTTTAATACGTATTCAAAGGTTAGATACTTTATTTGCGGAATTTGAAAAACTTGATGTATTATTAGATGATAAAGATTCTGAAATAGCAGAATTTGAGGAAAAATATTTTAGATTAAAAGCTCAGTATCAAAATAAAATCGAAAGCTTTCATGTTCCGTCTCAGATAAGAGAAGTACAAATTAATGGTGGTGGTTCTACTGTAACGCAAAATGCGGAGACAAATTTAAGTAATTTCCGATTGCCAAAGCTAAATATTACGCCTTTCTCTGGCAATTTTAATGATTGGATAAATTTTAAAGATCTTTATCTTGTAACGGTTCATAATCAAGATTCATTATCTAATGTACAAAAGTTTCAATATTTGAAAGGGTTGCTCACCGATGAGCCAGCGTCTTTAATTAAGCATATTCCCTTATCTAACGCTTCATATTTGGAAGCATGGGAAAAGCTATTGGATAGGTATGATAAAAAGAAAAAAATTGTACAGTCTTTGATAGGAACATTTTTAGAACAGAAAGGTATCTCACAGGCGAATGATACAAATTTAAAGAACTTGATGGATACAAGTGATGAAATTATTAGAGGATTGAAAGCTCTTGGTGAGGAAGCATCAAGTAGAGATCCTTGGTTAATTTATTTAATGCTTCAAAAACTTGATACAGAAAGTAGAAGGCTTTGGTCTTCTGAGACTGCTAACGTAGACTTTCCTTCTTTGAAATCATTTTTTGATTTCTTGAAAACAAGGTGTTCGTCTCTTGAGTTAATAATGAACAACGAGTTAAAAAAAGTAGAGCCAATGAAAAATAATGTTGGTATAAAAAATCGCTCAGATGTCAGAATTACTAAAAATTGCATTAAGTGCCATGGAGTGCATCCCTTGTTTAAATGCGTGAAATTTAAAAGCATGGATTTTAGTGGGAGAAAGAATTTTGTAAAACGAAACCAATTGTGTTATTTGTGCTTAAATTTGCACAGGGTAAAAGACTGTCCGAATTCACATTTAAAGTGTATGCTGTGTCAAGCAAAGCACAATACATTATTGCATGAAAATATTAAGGGGAATACTGCTAGTGTTTCTGAATATTTAGTTGAGAAAAAAAGATTTCAAACTACCGTAGAAGGAAATGACAATCCACGAGAGAGTTTTTCACCTGATTGTGAACGTGACTCTAACAACGTAAATCGGGGTGTTATTTCCAGTACTTCTGTAAACAATACTAGAAGTGTTTCTTTTCTTCCTACTGCTCAAGTTGTAATTCAAGATAGTTCTGGAAAATCTTACACTTTCAGGGCTTTGCTGGATTCAGGATCTGAGTGCTCATTCATCAGTGAGAATTTAATGAATGTGTTACGATTAAGAAGAAAAAATGATAGAATTTCTTTGACTGGGATCGCTGAAGTATCCGCAGGTCAAACTCGAGGCTCCGTAATGCTTGACATTGGGTCGAAATTTTCTAATGAGCGCATCGAAGTTAAAGCATATATTTTGAATAAATTAACTGCTCAATTACCATCTGAATTTTTGGATTTAAAGGACTTAGGTTATATTAAAGCTATCAGTAATCTTGCGGACAAAGAATTCATGCGTCCGCGACCAATTGACATTATTTTGGGTTCCGACTGTTTTTTCACGATAATGCGAAATGGTAAAATTGTTGGTTCGAAGAATGAACCCATTGCCCAAAATACGATGTTTGGATGGGTTATTGCTGGAAGAATTCTTCGCAGTGACATTTCGTCTCCCATTGCTCATTCGCATTTTATTAATGTCGAAGAAAACACAAATATAGATGCAATTCTTCAGAAATTTTGGCAAACTGAAGAATTACCCGTGAAAAAGAGACTGCTATCCGAAGAAGAGGAATTTTGTGAAACTCATTTTCAGACTACCTTTAAAATTAATGATCAGGGTCGATTTGTTGTCAAGTTGCCAATTTACAAAGATAAATCATTGTTAAGAAACTCTAAGAAACTAGCTGTATCGAGATTATTTGCAATGGAAAGAAAATTCAAAACTGATAAAAAGTTTGAAGATGAATATAAAAGTTTTATGATTGATTATGAAAAATTGGGACACATGACACGTGCTGAAACAAGCCCTGACTTTATAAACTCTGATACATACTTTCTTCCTCATCATGCTGTTATCAAGAATGATAGTGTTTCTACAAAACTCAGAGTTGTTTTCGATGGTTCATGTAAGCCACCTGATTCACATTCCTTGAATTCTATCTTGGCTGTTGGTCAAACAGTGCAACCAGCTTTATTTTCTATTCTCATGAGGTTTCGTATGAATAGAATAGCATTTTCAGCAGATATTCAACAGATGTATCGGCAAATTCTTGTTGATTTTGCGGATCAAGATCTACAGAGAATTGTTTGGAGGGAATCGGAGAGTTCTCCAATTAGTGAATTTCGATTATGTACTCTTACCTATGGTACTTCGGCAGCACCATTTTTAGCGACGCGAGTGTTGCATCAAATTGGTTTAGACATTGAAAACGAAGATCCTACTGTATCATCTATAATTAAGAATTCTTTCTACATTGATGACTTAATGTCAGGTTCAAATTCGAACGAAGAAGCTATTGCAACAATCAAAACACTTTCTGAAGTTTTGGAAGCTAGAGGATTTCATTTGAGAAAATGGCGTTCGAATTCTGCACAAGTACTGTCTGATTCTTTGCCTACTTCACCCAAAGAAGTTCAAAATTTAGAGCAGTTATGGCTTTTGAAATTGGACTGGGATAGTCCTCTGCCTCAAGAACTTGCTACCAAATGGGAAGCTTTTAAAAGGAACTTTGAGCAAGTGTGCTACATTCGCATTCCGAGATGGATTCAAACAACTAATAAGAACATTATTCTTCATGGTTTTTGTGACGCCTCAGAATGTGCTTATGCTGCTGTCATCTATGCAGTGCAGCCTCGTTCTGATGAGGAGTCAGAAGTAATTATTTTGACATGTAAAAGCAAGGTTGCTCCACTGAAGTCTGTTTCAATTCCCAGACTTGAATTAAATGGTGGTCTGTTACTAGCAAGATTGTATTCCTCGACAAAGAGCATATTTTCAGACTGTGATATCTCATTCCATGCATGGACAGATTCTCAAGTCGTTTTAACCTGGCTGTCGTCTCCTCCTCGTAATTGGAAACCTTATGCTTCTAACAGAACTTCTGAAATTTTAGACTTAGTACCAGTTAAAAGTTGGTCGTTCGTCCCAACGAAGGAAAATCCGGCAGACATTGCGTCCAGAGGATTAGCTCCTAAATATCTTCCGGATTGCACCATTTGGTGGAAAGGACCTTCGTGGCTGAAATTAACTGAAGAAAGCTGGCCTAAACAACTACATAGAGCTGAAAATTCAGAAACTGTCTTGAAGGAGAAAAAGAACTTTAAATTTAGTTTCAATACTTCTGTTAATTGTAGTATCATTGATAACTTATTTCAGAAATTTTCTTCATTTTCTAAAATTATTGATATATTAGCATTTTGTTTTAGGTTTATCTCAAATTGTAGAATGAGAAATCGTAAGCGAAAACCAGGTATTTTGAGCAATGATAAGCCATTGCCACTGACTACATCTGAAAGAAAGCAGGCAGGTAAAGTGGTAATTTCTTATATTCAATCTGCGTACTTTAGCGATGAAATTAATTGCATCAAGAATGACAAGTCTCTACCATGTAAAAGTTTATTGCTAAGTTTATGCCCATTTATTGATAAAGATGGCTTGATTAGGGTGGGAGGAAGGTTGCAAAATTCGCAGCTGCCTTTTAGTGCTAAACACCCAATTATTTTACCAGCTCAGCATAAAACTAGTTCATTATTAGTTAAACATTTTCATATGTTACATTTTCATGCTAGTACTACTTTATTACTAGGTATTTTGCGCCAACAGTATTGGATTATAGGTGCTAGAAAAATTATCAAAAAATGTATTCATAACTGCGTTATTTGTTGTAGATATAGATTTTCTGTTTCAAAACAAATAATGGGTAATCTTCCTGTAGATAGAGTTACTCTTACTAAACCGTTTTTAGTGTGTGGGGTAGATTATGCTGGCCTAGTTAGTATTTTGAAGCATAGAGGTAGGGGTGCCAAAACTACTAAAGGTTACATAGCGCTATTTGTTTGTTTTGCCACCAAGGCTCTACATTTAGAGTTAGTTAGTGATATGACATCCGAAACTTTTATTGCTGCTTTGCGCAGATTTTGTTCCCGAAGAGGAGCTCCAAAGCACATCCATTCTGATAATGGTACTACCTTTGTCGGGGCTAAAAAACAGTTGTCAACTATATATAACTTTGTGTCCTCTATTAATAAAGATGAAAAAATAAGTTATTTCTTGTCCCAAATGAATATTGATTGGCGTATGATACTGCCACTAAGTCCTCACTTTGGTGGATTATGGGAGGCAGGCGTTAAATCAGTAAAATTTCATATAAAACGGGTTATCGGGAATACAAATTTAACGTTTGAAGAACTAACCACTCTTCTGACTCAAATCGAGGCTTTACTTAATTCTCGTCCTCTCATTACACTTGATGATAGTGATTTGAGCCAGTTGAGCATGTTAACACCCTCCCATTTCTTGATAGGTGAAGTAATGTCTTCTCCTCCTGAGTATGTACAGGAAAGTAAGTTGTCACCACGCTCTAGATGGGATATTGTTCAAAAAATGAAACTTGGATTTTGGAAAAGATGGCGTGTGGACTATTTGAGTTCACTCCAAAATAAAAAAAATGGAAAACTAAGGGCATTAATTTTGTTGTAGGGGATATAGTCCTCATAAGAGAGGATAACGTTCCTCCTTCTATTTGGCCTTTGGGTAAAATAATTGCTACCCATTCAGGTAAGGATGGTGTGGTAAGAGTTGTTACTTTAAAAACTGCAAAACGTAGTTTTAAACGGCCAATTGTAAAATTGTGCAAACTTCCAACACATCAAGAATAGTTTCTTGATGGGTGGGAGTATGTTACGGCTTCTTCCTTTTACGTACAATGTTCTGCTTATAGTTTTTCTGTTTATCGTCTGCGGTTTATATTTCTTTTTATGTATGGCAACAGCGAAGAATTGTAACGGAACAGGAGGGAGTTTGTGAATAACAACGTGGTAGTTGAATAGTTTTTTTCTCGCCCTACGTCGGCGGAGAACTGTATTATATTATATTCAATAAAATATCTTCCTTTGTTTAAATACGTTTTGGAATTAGTTAATGAAGTTTAGAATTATTGATTTATGAGATTTTCTGAGTGAATTGGAAGAACATAATCTAAATATATAAATAGAAATATAATCTAAAGTAAAAAAAGAATAGGTGCAGTGGCACTCATTTATATAAGTGCGTTTTAGTGCTTAAAATAAGTGATAGTAGGGATAACATTAAGTACACAACAAATAACTAACTAAAAATCTAATAAATGAAAAATGTATTTACCTTTCCAACAGAGGCCGCCATGCTTGCTATCATTCACGTCCCACGCTTTTCCATTTCCGGATCCGCAGATGGCGTTGCGCGCGCTGAATTCCTATTGGCTGTCAGTCGACCCGCTTGGCTCAACTTTACAGTGAAATAACCGTTTTCTCAAAATACGGTGAAAATACTGTTTTTCTTTCGATTAATGGTTTGAAAATCATCTTTTTTATGGTTATTTGACTGTTGAGGCTGAATACGGTAAAATGACAATAAAATAAACTGTTATTTAACCATTTTTTCAGTGAAATTTTTAACAGTGGGTAGTCAAAATATATGGTTTTAAAAACAAATTATTTTGAATTAAATTTGCCGGTTTTTGAGTTGGACATTATACTTGACTGTTCTGAATTCTATTTCACAAAATATATTTTACCAATAGATTATTTTTTAGTGAGAGGTAACATTTTAAATTGAAATAGATAAATTCAAGCCGCCTGTTGTCTACTTAAACTTCTATCTCCAGCTCTTGATTTTTTATTATAAATTTGTATTACTGTGTCATATCTTTAGTTGGAAATTTTTCACTGCAAAAAAAGCTGTTGTTTTTACAGTAAAATACTGGCAGCTCACATTCCAAAGAAAAACTGCAAAAATTACAATTCTAAACTGTAAAATTTACAGTAATATACTGTTTTATAACAGACTTTTACTGTGAAATTTACAGCGATAAACTGTAAAATTAGCAGTAATATACTGTCTTTTAATGGAGTTGCCCTGTGAAATTAACAATGATTAACTGTAAAATTAGCAGTAATATACTGCTTTTCAATAGAACTGCCCTGTAAAACTTACAGTATCAAACTGTAAAATTAGCAGTAATATACTGCTTTTTAATAGAACTGCCCTGTAAAACTTACAGTATCAAACTGTAAAATTAGCAGTAATATACTGTTTTAGGAATGACTTGACCTGTAAATTTAACAGAGATAATATGTAAAATTAACAGTAATATACTGTTTTGTAACGGAATTGCCCTGCAAAATTAACAGTATCAAACTGTAAAGTTAGCAGTATTACGCTGCGGAATCAACTGAATTGCGCCATAAAAGCAGCAGTAGTATACGGTTTTATAAATGATTTGTACAGTAAAATTAACAGCAGTAAACCATAAAATAAAGTTATCAATTTTTATGCAAAAGGGTTTTTCACCCTATCGTTGTCTCTTTTCATAGTCGAAATCACTGCTTTTACAGCTGAAGAACAATATAGAAAAGTAAAGCATTTGATTCTGTATGTACGTTGTAGAAATCAGCCTACATACGAAATGTGTTCCTTTTCTAAAGTTTTTCAACAACAAAAATAATGTTTTAGGCTATGAAAAGCGACAAATAAAGAAATATAAAACACTTTTACATAAAAATAGTTAACTGCTGCTAAATATATGTTTTATTGATATTAATTTCCTTGTACACAAAATAAATCAATGCCCCATCTCAGTATTTTATAAACACCTGTTAAAGAAGAAAAAGTGGTGCATTTTCATTTCTACAAAAAACTTTTAGCTCTATTGCAGACTTAAAAATTTACAAATAGAAGGAATCTGCAAAATATGGTCTGAAACTTTATTTTAAGAACAGTTATAGCTTTTTCATAATACAAAACTTTTTGATCCATGAAGGTAGTAAAAATGAGAAAGTTTTTTATATATAACTGAAAATACTACATCGTATCTTCACTAAAAGTACTTTTTTCATTATTGTAATGCTAAATGTGCATCATAACGTGGGAAATGTTTTGCAATATGCAATCCATTAAACCTTTAAGTTTATTTTAACTTTATGCATGCAATTATGTGCATTTATTTTTCTTTTATGGTAAAACAGAATATTTTCATGGTTTTCTTCTTTTTTTAATGTTATAAGTTGCATTTGGATCTACTTTATTTGAGAAATATTAGTAACAAACTAATTTTATTTCACACCATATGTGCAGTATACAGCATTTAGTCTGCACAGAATGGTTTTTATTCTAAACTGATTATTATAGATTATATAATACTTTATTCCTATTAACCTTTTAAAGTTTACATAGATAAAAACTATAAATATGTGACGGTTTAAAATTCCAGAGCTACTAAACAGAAACAATTTTTTACTCGGTATAATAAAATCTGCAGGTTTATGAGTACTAGTATTAAAGTTAAAAATTGGTTTTACTACTCCAAAAATTATATAACTTTATATTATGTTATACTGTTTTCATGAGAAAAAATGAAACATTCACACCATTAAAAATTGCCAAATTATTTTATTTCGTATACATCACCTATAAATATCGATTAGTAGTTTTTACAGTGAAATTGCAGAAATTCATTTAAAACCGAATGCTAATTTTTTCAAGGTTATATTACAAAGTTGATTCTTCTTTGTGACATCTTTGCCGACTTAGGTGCCATCATTAGGCCTTATATCATGAAAGCATCTGTCAAAATAAAAATTGTTAGAATCTCATAAAACTTGTGAACACCAAAAAACATTCATGGAAAAATCAAATTACGTAGGTATAAAAATACGCCCTAAAATGATTAAAATTATGAATCTGAATGATCTGAAATTAAGATTGCCCTGGGAAGTTGCTTTTATTTTTAAACCGCTTAACATATACCTAAATTGTAATTGAATCGTTTATTTCAGGAACCAGTTAAGCGCTAAATATGTTGTTTTAAGGAGAAAAAAAAACTGCTGTGCAGCAATTTGGAAACTACGCAATTGAAACGGTGGTTTATTAGTGTCTAATTAAAATAGACCTAATCTGAATACTTTACATAAGAACTCAAAAAAGAAAAAAGAAAGAACATAATCTTACATTTTATCTTCCATGTCAAGAAATGCATTTATACTGGTTTCTGAAATACAATTCAAAAAAATCCTTCTAACTTTCGGTAGTTCTGAAGGATTTTGTAATACATAGGAGACCGTTGATTAAGAGTAATATTTATTTTTTTCGATCGGATAACTGAAGTGATCGGTGATTGGGAGAATATATATCTTAAGGATAATAAAACTTGAAACTAGTTTCTTCTTGTAATAGGCTACAGATTATTGGATTGCAATATGTTTACTTCAAAGCAATAATTAGGATGCGGTAGAGAATTATTTTTTTAGAAAATGGAACAAGGTCGACGTTTAAGACAACCAATTGGGAAATATTGAGGTATTCATTTAAAACAATGAATACTGCATCTAGCCTCTTTTAGCCCCCCCCCCCAAACCCCTCCGCGAGTTGCTATAGTAGCACTGAAAACCGTAGATGTTTTTTCTTTCTTTTTCTTTTTTTAAAACTTATATTCCATTCCAACACTTGTTAACAGCTCGAGCTATGTTCAACTGATACCAGCTTCATATTCTTTTTCTTTGACAGCTGCCCATTATTAGAAATCTGAATATGAAACAATGTGTGATGTAAAATAATTATTTAGATTTCTGTACTTAATATGAAATATTTTACTTATAACTTTTAAAAATATTTTTCTTTCATACATTTTATTCCACAATTGTGTTATTATATTGTTTAAATTCAATTTTTTGGAGCTTTTTTCTAAGTACTAGGGAATTGCATAAAAAAATCATTTGAGTTGAAATAAAATAATACCGTAAGAGCATTCTATCTTATATCTGTCTTAATATTTAAGCATAATTTTAAGATGTTTCATTTATATTTTATGTCTTTCAAAATGTGGACCCCCCCCCCCCCCCCCCCCCCCGTTTTGAACAGCTATCGATGTCCCCATTTAATCCACCTGCGACTTTTTTTTAAAGTGCTACTTCTTTTGATAGGAATTTAGACAATTTATCTTTAATTTTTTTTAGAATTTACCTGAAACCCGGAAGAAACAATTCTATATTCCCAAAATCAAGATGGCTTAGTTAAAGTCAATTCAGTAAAAAGTGAAAATCGATCAGAAAAGTTGAAAGTTTTTAACAAAAGAATAAATCGACAAACATGTCAAGAAATAGATTAAATCTGATACTGCCAGTTCTAATCATTAAGAAATTGTAAGTCCACTTTTGGCCCGCCGTCCTTGTTGTAAACAATGCTACCCTTCTTGGAAATGCTTGACAGAGGACCGCACCTCTTTTAACTGTAAAATTTAAATATGCTCACATTTGCAAAATAACTGCTTTTTATTTGCATTATAATAAAAATAATCTATAATTTTGTTTGATAAGTGTCACAAGTCTGAATATACGAAGATAGTTTCATACGCTGTAATACATCGTACTTTTAAACTCTAATCTTTATTGTTTGCTCTCATTATGAAGTTGACTTTAAATTTTGTTCCTTTAAATTTTTACAAACATACGTACAATAAATAATAAAGTACTTAACATTCTGATTTGGTTCCTTCAATTTTAATAACATGTAAAAAACAAAGAATCAGTGCTCTAAAATTTACTGGAAAATAAAAATAAAAAATAAATAAATAATGAAATAAATTACGTTTAATTTAGCACTATCAACAGAAATTTCTATATTCCGGTGATTCTTGAAATAATATTCAACTACCCATAAAAACCAATATTTGTATTACAAGTTTAAAAAACCCAGACGTAAATGAATTGTATGATCCATCACATTTAAATAAAAAAAAATTTAGTTTATCTTGTTCCAATACATAGTTCTTGATTGTAACATAAAACCTGACAACGGGCACACAAAAATCAGCTTTAGGGGCCCAATATGACACACAGACCGTAGAATAGGCTTTAGTGGCTAAGAACGCTCTAAAACTCAAAAGCCATTTGGGATTACAAATTACATCCTAAAACATAAGAATATAAATGAAAAAGGTACTTATAAACTTCCAATACCGGCATTCATGTCACTAAGTGAATCATCGCAACATCGTTCAGACTAGAGGCTTCTTTGAAATTCCAAGCGGAACACAACCACGAACTGCCATCTTGATAAAATGAGACCACCCATTCAATTCTGGTCACAAGTTACGTAGTTCTTTACATTTGCATACCACTAAACTCATAGAAATAATATTGCATTAGTGAATAAATTTAGATGAAGGAAATTCAGGCGGCTAGAATGAAATACTTTAAGACGTGAATAAAAAAAAAAATAGAAATATATTACAGGCCATCCGTTTGTGTGCACAAATTGTAAGTTAAACATAATGGAATAATTGAAACATTTCAGAAAAAGAAAAAAAAACTCTAGAAAAATATGTCATTGCAATTCAAGCTTTATGTAAATTTTCCCTAGAGAAAGGTTTTGTAAAACAATCAGCTACATTATTTTTAGTTTCAACAAATTGTATTCCAAATTCATTTTCATCAATCAAATTCCTTAGGAAATAGTACCCTGCATCAATCTGCTTAATTCTGCAATTTTCAATTGCAGAACTAGAATAAAATCGATTGCAACTAGATTGATTAATAGTACTCTGTACTGTGACAATCTAAAATTCTGAACTCTTTTCGTAGCCATTGATTTAAAATTCCTTTAACCCACATCCTTAGATTCAGGGGTGATTGTTGAGTTCATCAAAAAATACCTGAAAGTTTCAAAGCGAGAACGGGGGGGGGGGGGGGGGGTAATCTTTGGTCCCTATTACTTAAGTGCACCTTTGCCATAGTATTAAATAGTTCTGAGTCAAAATATTGTGTGTACATTTGATTAAATTTTTAATGGGTTACAAAGTTACTTTTGAGCTGGTGTTATACAAATTATCTTGACATTTGTCCATCTTAAGGAAAGGTGTTCATCTTAAGGCTCTTGCAGGTATATTTGATGAGTATTATATAATTAAAAAAAAATTACGGAGGTAGGGTATTAAAAGCACAGAAAAAAAAAAACAATTCCGGTATTTTCGGACATAAAAATACCGGAAATACATCCGAAAATACCGGAAATTCGGTAAAATACCGGAACACAATCACCCCTGCTTAGATTATTCACTAATTGAAATATACTCCGCTTCCATCCCCCCCCCCATTGAAATCCGGTCGTCGTGATTCGAGGCGTAATCTGTATCAGAATGACAATGATTTATTCAATTTACAGACAAAAATTTAGATTTCAGGGATGGACAAACCTTTCAGGTTGTCTCACAAATCGCCTCTTTTAACATCCGCATATAGATACGCATTGCAAACATCTACATGGAAATGGACTCAATGTAGCTTATACACAAAAATTCAAAAGAAAGCTTCAATCAAAGAAAAGGAAATTACTAGAGAGAACACCTTGCGAAAAGTACCCCCCCCCCCCCAGCTGGTGGGTATTTAAAATTACCAGTCTGGTCTTGAAGCGCATTATTTCATTCTGCTCATTTGTTTTTAAATAAAAAAAAACATCTGTACCTTTTTTTCTTTCTTAACTTTCATTCAGTGGAACGAATACGTAAACGTTTCTTTCTCATATCACCTGAATTTTCTTGAGCCATTCCGTTTTTCCAATTTTAAATCTCGGAAATGTTAGCTTCTAGCATACTTGAATTATCCCCCTATCTACATAAAAGTCCTATACTTTTCTTGAATTATCATCACAAGTGAAATTAAAATATTTTGTGTCATATTCAATGTTATTTTCAGAACAATAAACCTCGGCTTCACGATTCGGACTTTAGAACCGTCGTGTTAATAGAATAATACTTATCCCTGCATTCTTTATTTTGCCTTGGATTTTCTTTAACCCATTTAATTATCAACATGCTATTTTATGATTTTCAGAATATTCTTCTTCTACTTCAGATTTACTCAGTAGTGAAATAAAACTGTGTCCCTCTGTTTCTCGTTCCTGGGGGGGGGGGGGGGGGTCGCCCAGAATTTATTTTCATCGAATTTTAACATTCTGCGTTTCTGTCACTTCGCGATTTTTGAGATCCCAAATTCTGTAACCTTTCGTATGAAACGCATATCCTACCATGACTCCTTGTTGAGTTCTCATATCCAATTTGTTTTATTTTCTGTTTTGGAAGTCCAATATACGAAATGCAGCCAAAAAAACCCCGGAGTGTTTAATAGATTGCTTTCTTCCCCCAAATAGTTCAAAATAGGTTTTGTTTTAATAGATGACTTTCTTCCCCCAAAAAAGCTCAAAAAAGGGTTTGGTTTTTCCTTTTAAAACCGCTCTAGTCCGTAAGCAGTGGAAGTACATAGCTGCTTCGGCTCAAAACTGCTGAGGCACTATCGATTTCATTAAAAAGTTTCCATTCATTAATGTTAACTTATAGTGTTCTATGACGCTACTTTGTTAACTAGAGGATTTGTTGGTTTTTTCGATTCTTATACTTTGGTCGCTAAGGTAAATTTCAAACCGGGAGTTCAGAAATTCCTTTCCGTTATCGGAGCTTTGCCACAAATCTCTTATCTTTTGAAACCTGACAAAGTGTTCTTAAACCTCACTTTTTCTTCTTAAAGAAATAAACTGGAGAGTTTCTGAAAAATCGTCTATTATTGTGAAAAATAATCCCCCCCCCCCTTTAAAAGAACTCAACTGCTAAGGAACCCATCGTATTCAAATGCAAAAGATCTTACCGGGGCGTTGGCTTGAATCTCCGTTACAGGTTTAAACGAAATTCTCCGATTTTTTTCATTTTACACGGATAACAATCTGACATATTTTTTACTTTTGATAAGCAGTGAAAGACAGTGAAGTACAGAATCACACTTTTCATTATTTATAATATACTTTTTGTCTTCATCCTGAATATGTTGATGCCAAAAATTAAAGACTCAAAGTGTTCTAAAAGTTTAAAATGTAAGGAAACTGATGAGTTTCAAGGTTATAAGAGTTTCAAATTCTACTGTAGTTCTCAAGCATCTACTTTTCTAAATGAGCATGTCCTTCAAAGCGAATAAAATATGACAAACAATGCATAATAATGTAAATATTCTACTTAAAATTTAAAATCTGTAATTTTGACGAGAACGAAACAATGCCAGATCAGAAATGAAAAGCCTAAAATTTAAAATATAGCCAGGCACGGCCTGAACTTAAATATGTTGGGAAGACGTATAATCTCAATTTGCCAAATGGAACTTAAATATTTGCCGATTAATAAAATACTGGTGAAATGCACACATTAAGTACGCACAATTAAGTACAATATCTAATGAAATTTGGTCATTCGAAAATTTAAAAATTGCAACATTACAATTATGTCCCCCAAATTTGCCGATTAGCCAGACAAAATTTTCCCAATATGGCATTTTTGGGGAGGTCATAGAGACTTCCTGTCACCTCCAATTGAGTGCCTTTAAATATAGTTTCTAAAATTATTTTTTACGTTCAGAAGTTTCAATGGTACTAGTGCAATTTTCCTGAAGTAAAACTTTAAATTTCCTGCTGACGCAAATATAAAACTTTTAAAACACAAGGGTTTCGGTGTTTGTATTTTAAGATGCTTATTTTTTAAGGTTTTTTTTTTTTTTTTTTGAGTTCTTTATTTATGATTTTTTTAATTATTATTATTTTACTTTCGACCGACAAGTATGAAAGCTGGCTCCAGATTTCAGAGAATTTTGAGTCGTTCAGACATCAGGAGTATTGTATTTCCACAGTGTCAAATTCTTCAACAAAAGTATCAGTAAATTGTATACTGATTGCATGTCCTCTCTGTCACGTTGTTATTTTATTAATTTACATTTTATTCATCGAATTATGTTACAGAATATAAAAGCTACTGACGCTATAACGTAAAGTTTTTCAATAAAATGGTTAAATGCAAAATGTTAAAGAATTTAAAACTGAACATAAGAAAGAAAAAAAAAACAGAAGAAAGAAGTCAATCGCGATATGCTAAAAATTCACTAGAGAACATAAAAATTTAAATTTTAAGTACGGACATAGTATATAACACAAAATGTAATCGTACACAAAGTTTAATGTTCTAATAACTTTAAATACGATCAAGAAAGGAATTGATTTTATTTTTAAATAAAAATTTGAGTTTCAGAAAATGTTTAAAAACTATCACACGTGCAGTAAAATATTCAGAATCACAACAACTACTCAGATTTTTTGCTAGAAAGCAATCGCTGCAACTTAGCAACTATAAGAAATCGCAAAGTCAGCATCAACGAATATTCGGATACGAATTGCGATTTCAAAATAAACTGTTTATTTTACATACATTCTCGATGATAAAGGAAAACTATATTTTGAGGAAAAGGGAATGAAATAATATTAACCAGCACTTACCTTTAACTTGGATTACAGTTGAGCAGTCCTGCCTCAGCACACCCGAATCATCAAAAAACATGGCTGCCAATATCTTGAAATTCATTAGTTTCTGTTCCCGTATGAAAGAAACACCTTTTGCGCATCGTTTTGCACAATCTAAAATATTTTTTACAGTTTTTCTCTGTTATTTGGCAGAGCAGTATTAAACTGTAGGAAAAAGTAGTATATTACTATAAAAACAACAATTTTTTTTTTGCAGGGTTGTTGCTCTGCTTCAACTTACAGGGAAGAAAAAAAGAAATTAATTTGAATTTTGACATCTTGTATTCAAATTATGTTTTTCGCAATCACGAGTGTGTATGTAGGCGCGTGTGTAGGGGGTATGTGTGTAGGCATGTGGTTTAGGGGGTTATGTGTGTGTAGGCATGTGTGTTTGTGTCTTTGTGCTGGTAATTAGTGTGTGGGTAGTTGAGTGTATGTGTAGGTGTAGGTGTGTTTGTATGTGTGTGTGTGTGTGGTGTGTGTGTGTAGGACATGAATGCAACCTGGAGATGGCATTTCGCTATAGGAGCAGCATCGTGAGGAGCCGGTCGATGGTGATGGTGCGGAGGGTGACGGGGGGGAAAATAAAATGATAGGAATTCAAAAGAGTCAAGTGAGAACAATAAGCAATCGTGACTGCTCAAAAAAAATTTCTATTTTTAATCTCATGTTTTTGAAAATGGGTATATGGTTAGGCTTATCATTCGCTTCTTAGCTATTTATTCGCTTGGCTATTATCGCTTCTGAGACTTCATATACCCATTTTACCCCACAGGCTACCCATTTTTCACCTGCGTGGGGTAAAAATGGGTATAGAAAACATACAGTCATAAACACTCCTCTCAAAAGTAAATTTCATCAAATTATGTGTGAAAATCATTTAATTCTACTCATAACATATGTAATGTATACATAACACAAAACAAATTTAGAAACAAAATATTTTGACAAAAATATTTGAGTCAAAATCCAAAAGGTAGACCATGGGTTTACCCATTTTAACCCCAACTGACCCCTACTAACCGAATATTCGGTTCCAACACAATTCAATATTTTGCAACCAAGTAACAAACATTTAAATATTCGACAATTCGTAAACGAACATGTTTTTTTATACATGAAAGTTACTATCGAAAAAATCACAATACAACATTTTTACTTATTAATTTTATCACACTCAAAGTAAATTTAATGTAAAAAGAAAACGTATGTATGTTAATTTTTTAAATCTTATGACAACATTACATTAGCCTTACTAACTGCTTTAAAAACTATTGCACACTAGCCAGAAAAAAAATCATAATGTTAAGTTGTAGTTATAAATATGCAAAATCAGTTTAATTGCTGAACTTTTTTATATAAAATACACAGCTAAGAAAAAGAAAGGAAAACACTTGGTTGGCAGTTATAGACTAAAAACCCACCTGTCTGTCCAAAACCCAACCCTGAATAAACACTTTATCAGTTACTCAAAAAGATTGACAGATCAGAAAATTACTTGAAAGAAATGTAATTTTAATGATATTTTAAGCAACTTGGATTTGTATTTGTAAGGAAACAGCGATGACATAACATATTGTCGTGATTAACAGTCACCAAATCGTATATCAGGAAAGAAAGTAATTATCCATTTATGCGGAATTGCAGGTAAACATAAACCAAATTAGCCATTTACAGTATTAATTTATTTTTGCTTTTGAAATGATTAGTAATAATTATATTTATTGTAAATTAATTTACATTACCCAAAATGGATTAATATTTTCAATTTTGAATTGCTGTAAAATGTAAGCTAAAAAAAATTTAAACAAATATTTGGTGAAATACACCGCCAGCTCAGTCATTTCCAGCCGAGGACTGCAGTTTCGTGCTTATTAGCAGCTCATCAGCCCGGCAAAGGAAAGTGACTGAGCTGGAGATGGAAAAACCTCTTAAGGAAGCCAAGAGTGCGAAACAAACTGGTAGCTAATATAGAATTAGCAGACCAGACGAGTGACCGAAGGCAATGGTTCGGTTCAACTCGAAGATTGAATGCGAGGCAAGGTATATTCAGTAAATTACCGCCCATTAGCCAGGGCTAAAGCGGAAATACCTGAAATATGCGTGAGTGCTAAAATAAGTATGAAACTGCAGTCCTCAGCTGGAAATGACTGAGCTGGCGGTGTATTTCACGTATTTCTGCTTTAGTCCTGGCTAATGGGCGGTAATTTACTAAATATTTGGTATTTATTCTGCAGAATATGGTATTCAGTGCAATTATATTTTTTGTGATACAATATTTCGTGTTGAGGCTTTACAATCTGATTTGCTCGATTACTCTCGATATTATAACAATCTATTAAATTTTATCTGCTATACAAATTAGAGTGGAATTTTGTACTTCAGTAGATTTTATCTTAATTATAGTTGTGTAGATTGTAAAAATTGAATACATCTTTTTTATTTTTTAATTCTTTATTTCCTTGTGTTTTTGAGTTTGTTACCTTTGAATCGTATTCCCAGTCATTTGATTATTATTTTCTTATTCATATTAGTTTCCTGCACATGTCAGTGAAGTGCTGTTATCTTTTTTTTCTTTAGTAATATTTGAATTTGATGCTATTTATTGTCTTAATCAGTGTATTTCAATCTCACACCTTGTGTGTCTCTCAAGAGTCAGCATGTCAAATACAGTTGAACTTGTTTAATAAGGTTAAGTTTAGCTATTTAAATTAAAAATTTCATTATAATACATTAAATTGAAAGCAGTGATGTTACCATCATTTTTTCTGAGGGTATACTCCCGGTAATCTACTATACACATTATGTGTATGCGGTCATATGCATAATTTGAAAATTTTTGAAGCTTGAGGGCATATGGAGTATACCCTATGGAAACACCACTGATTGAAAGTCTTGGCTCAGATGAACAAAAATTTGACTTCTTTACTTAAAGTGTTCATGATTAAATACTGTAATTTCCTTTTTAAGAAATAATATAACATTCTGTTAGGTAGTAGAAGCGTCATTGTATATTGAGAAAAAAATTAAAGGCCCGTCCATTTGTTTACCTGTGGACATTTCAATTTACTGAAAGATAAATCTTCATATTATATAAATTGCAACTTATTCAGCGATTATCCATTATCACCTTCCTTTTTCAAATGTATGTACAACTTTCTGAATGTACGACTAATTAGATTACAATAGGTATTAGTAGTAATATTTTTAAAAGCATTTCTTTATTTTTCACAGTTATCACTCATTCACGGTTCTTACGAATAACGGCTAATTTGAACAAAATCCTGGGTTTTTTATATTTCGCATTTGAGTTCAACTCTCAACATGATGGTAGTTCAATTTTACTGTTATACCACTTCAATAATATAACAAGCCAAGTGTACTGAATTATTGTACTAAAAAATTCTTTGTGGTGATATAAAGTGCCTTCTTGGAATACTTATTTACCTTTTGATTAGGGGAAATTTGGAATAATTATCATATTAAATTAATCTTACTATTTACCACAAAAAGCATTTTATCTCCTTTCTCAATGCAGCAGCTGATGCGATAGAAATCTCGGTTTCGTAGGTTTTTAGACAACATTAGATGGTTTATAATTTTAACAAAATACTGAAATATTTGGCTTCCTATTTAAATTTTGTTCTCATATAAGTTAAATTTGAAACAGGGAAAATTCAGGGAACTTAAAAAATTCCCATTAAAAATGGAAATTTTACTATTCCAATAGAAATTCCAATTTTAGAAATTTAAGTTGGCAAACGCAATGTCTAAACATATTAACTACAAAATAAATAAATAATGAAAATGAAATTAAAAAAATAATTACATTTTTTTATACCTAAGTAAATATTAAAATGTCTATCATAAGTTACATTATGTTTTTATTGACATATAGCTTGAATTGTGCAAAATTAATTCAAAGAGATTGAGATAAGTTGTCTATTCTGTTCAGTTTAACTTTTTCCTTTTAAGATGTAAGCAATAAGAATTTCAAATATAATAAATTTTTCTTTACTTCCTCTTATTCTTAATTGTTTTTCCCCCCTGTAATGAAACTATCAACAAATAAATGTTAATAATATTAGTGTTCTCTCATTTTAAAACTGCATATTCATATAGGGAAAACACGAAGAATACCCCCCCCCCCTGGACTTAAGTGGTAACTGTGTTATTGAAACAGAGAACACTTCATCGCAATTTTTTTCCCAATATTTATGAAGCATGGAAGTACATTGCTTGTACATGCAGTAAACAATAAGCGTCATGATTTTTCTAATTGTGTAATGATTATTAATAAGGGCTGTAACAAATACTTTTTTGAGATATTTATTGTAATTTCGAAGATTTATTTCTGTTACAAAACATGTTCTTTGGGGGGGGGGGGCTGAAAGGAAATAAACTTTCAGAAAGTTAAGTTGTTTCACCCCCTCCCCATCCACTCATCCCTTTATAATTATACTTCAAGGCATTTGAATAAATTATTTGTTTTCATATGTTTCTTTTATCTATCTAGGATTGGCAAAAGGTGCAGAAAAGCTAAGTGGTGTAACTTCTGGCTGTTCATGATTATGAGTTTTCCTTTCCCTGTTGTATTACATATTTTATGTATTATTTGTTTCAGAAATAAATGTTTCTTCTTATAAATTGGTGTGTATGTTTTTTCTTTTTTCTTTTTTTTTTTTAAGATTGAGTTCAACTTGCTGAATAAAATACCATATGTGAATAACAAGACCGACACTAATTTTATTGATTTACTGATAAGTTGTTAAACGATTTTTTTCAGGCTTAATGCAGCATTTTTGTATGGTAAAATTTCTACAGGTCATCTTAGAACAAAAGAAACACTAAACAATGCAAATTGTTACTAAATAATTTGCATTAAATGTGCATTGTGAAATCCTGAAATAGAGGATGGATTTGATAACTTAGTGTTTGTGATAAGAATATTTATAAGTTATTTATTAAGCTCCAATATAATAAAAGAATACATGAAGGTTGAAATTTAAAAAAATTGTTAACAGTTACTATTTAAACGTTAATTACTTTTTACATGAACCTTTTTATTATTTTTTAAATATATATATTTTTAATTGCTGTAATACAGCATTATTAGTTTCATTATTGATATTTTAATGAATATACAAGAAAAATGTTTCATACATAAAAATCTTCAGGTATTCTCAAAAAGAAAAACTTTGACATAATTTTAACTTGAATTTTGTGAAGAGATAAATAATCAACAGCATGAAAAACTTAAATACACACAAAAAGGGGAGGAAGTGTTATACAACTCTGCCTTTTTTATGGGGATGCTACTCACTAAGCGTCAAGATAATGATATGAGAGTACAGTGAAAATGTATTATATGTATGTTACAAAGTCATATACACATAGCAGTAATAAAGAACCAGGAGTGGATCAAAAGAACAAAAAAAGGTTAACATTTTCATTTCTTCTTCAAAACTAGAATTTCAAAAGTAAATACAAACTTTTTTGGTATGACTTTTTTTTTTTTAAATAGAAAACCAATTAATTTTTTGGGGGGAATTTCAAACAAGGATATTTTACAGTTCAACAAATTATGAATTGATTAATAATCGAAACAAATTAACTTCCAGCCTTCTGGAGCTAAAAACGTAAGCAAACATTAAATGAAAAGAGGCATGTTTTTATTAGAGGCACATTTAAAAGTTTTTCAAAAACTAATTTTTAACTTTTAATGTTGACGATATGAAAAAGCCGACACTGAGAAGTATAATTTGGGGAAATTTTAAAGAAGTATAAATAAAATTATCTTACCAGCAGCCAACAAAAAAAATAAAAAAATAAATAAAATAAATAACATTTTTAAAAAAGTTCTAAAACATAATCAAAAACAATTCGAGAAAAGGATGGTAGAAACCCCTAAACTAAAAGCATCAGATTTTAAAAATCATGTTAGGAAAGCAACTAATATGGAAGGTAACTGGAAAAAAATGCAGCTGGTGGTAGTAAATTACTGCTAGAATAGCAGCAAGTGGTGCTAGTATTGCTGCTAGGCTAGCAACTTGTTCTAGTAACACAAACTAGAATTTGTATGCTATCTAGCATTAAAAGTGGGCCAAAACAGTGCATGGCATGCTAGCACGTCTGCTAGAACTAGCAAAAAAATTAAAGCAACACATGGTAGAAATCTTGCCAGAAAAGCTAAAAAAAAAAAAAAAAGCACGGGATGGTTGCTAGCAAAGAAAAATTAGCACCCGGTGGTAGTAAATTACTGCTAGAATAACAGCAAGTAGTGATAGTAATTGCTGCTTGGCTAGCAACTTATTCAAGCAACACAAGCTAGAAATTGATGCTAGCTAGCATTAAAAGTGGGCCAAAACAGTGCATGGCATGCTAGCAAGTCTGCTAGAACTAGCAAAAAATTAAAGCAACATGTGGTAGAAATCTTGCTAGAAAAGCTAAAAAAAAAAGCAATGAATGGTATCTAGCAATGAAAAAATAGCATCTGGTGCTAGTCAATTACTGCTAGAATAGCAGCAAGTGGTGCTAGTCAATTACTGCTAGAATAGCAGCAAGTGGTGCTAGTCCATTACTGCTAGAATAGCAGCAAGTGGTGCTAGTCCATTACTGCTAGAATAGCAGCAAGTGGTGCTAGTCAATTACTGCTAGAATAGCAGCAAGTGGTGCTAGTCAATTACTGCTAGAATAGCAGCAAGTGGTGCTAGTCAATTACTGCTAGGCTAGCAACTTATTCAAGCAACACAAGCTAGAAATTTTATGCTAGCTAGCATAAAAATGGGGCCAAAACAGTGCATACCATGCTAGCAAGTCTTATGCTAGCTAGCATAAAATGTGGGCCAAAACAGTGCATGGCATGCTAGCAAGTCTGCTAGAACTAGCAAAAATTCATGCTAGTTTATGCTGTTTTACTTGCTGGGAATAAGCATGTGACGCTATGCTAGCAAAGAAATTCTAGCATGAATTTTGACCTGGGTGGGGCTCTAAAATGATAGAAAAATTAAAATAGAGAGAAAGAGATTGTATTACAATACAAAGTCACATTGGTGCATAGTTTAAGTGTTTGATTTTGAAACCAACTTCTGAATGCACATTCGGAAGCCATTTCCACCTTTTCTAGGCTAACGAGTAAAAACCAAAATAGTATTCTACTCGCAGGGGTTATCCCTATTTGTCGACCACACAAGTGTATTGTGTAACTAAAGCAAGACATTTGTCCGCCAATTGTAGCACTCAGAAATGCCGTCGTGGAGACGGTGCGGCGTAGTCACGTAGGGGCTAGGGGGTGAGATTAGAGACGTTGGACCTTCAGGGATTTTCTGTTAAAAACCTTTCTCTGGAAGTTGGAGTTCGAGGGAAAATTAGAGAAGAGCTGTTGATGTGTGCCTTAGGACGGAGGACGGTCTGTCCGGGTCCGGACCCATGCTGTGTGAACTTTATGCCTGAAGAAGGAAGAACAAGGTTATTCGTTATTGGCGTTTGGAGTTTTGATGAGATACAAGTGACATGGAGTTTGGCAGAAGACTTGAGACTTGGGTGACAATCCTACACACAGTTATTTTATTCATTATGCATTGCACAAAAAAAAAAAAAAAAAGACTAGTTAAAGTTTTGAACTTTATTCGCATGTGAACGAGCAATAATTCTTATTGTGGCAAGTAAGGAAAAATCTGAAAAAGAATTTGACTTTTGACTTAAATTTGAGAAAAAAACGCTTATTGAAATGCAGCAGAAAAGGTAAGCTTATTTTAACGTTATATTTTCAAAAAGCATTACTTTAAACTCCCCCCCCCCCCGTTTTTTATAGATCTATCTTCCGTTAAATATTGAAAAGTAAAAGAGTTCTAAGAAGGTTGCTGGGATGAAAAATTGGGTATTAAAGGTTTCAAAAAGCAAACGAAAAAGAAATAGAATAAATAAGTTTTTTTTTTGTGCTGTAAAATTTCAGAAGAAAATGCTGTCTTAAAATATTATTTAGGAATATTCAAACTTGTACATCATTAAAATTACCAAACCAAAGGCGGCTGAATAGCCAAAGCATTATAGAATTACATAACAAGTTTCAATTAAAAAAAAAAAACGGATAGATAAATAAACATGATAGCATCCTAGGGACCGCCAGTACAAAAGTAAGGAAGATGTTTAAATAGAGGAAAAGATTCAAAATCTTGTCAAGAAAAGTCACACCAGTAACGCAGTAACTCTAATGAGTGTTTAGCAGTAAAATATTAACGTAAAATGAAAGTTATCAAGAGATTCAGGATTCCTGATTTTTTAATAAAGTTAACTTAGGTATCACTGAAAAATACCACCTGTATTCCAAATGTTAAACGTTTAACCCTACCTCAATCTAAAATATAAAAGCTTTAAATTATCTTAGTCTGTGAGTTAAAAATGTGAACATATTGTTTTAAGGTTGCATAATTTTGTACTTTAAACAATTAAAACAGAGTGAAAATTGAAAATTTCGTCGTGAAAAAATAAAACTGCTAAAATGTTATTGAAAAAGAAAATCTGGGGGGGGGGGGTCTTCTACCTTTTTTTCTTTTAATAATAAAATGATTTAGGGAAGTAGCTTAGGAGGGAGGGACGGAGGAATCTCCGAACCTAACCAGCTCTTTTTGTCTTATGGTAATGAATTGTAGTCTGAGTTGCGTTTCTCGAAAATTACTGCAAGAGGGCCCTATGACATCAATGAAGATCGTATGAAACTTCGTTTTTTGGCATTCAATTTCAAAAAGTTGGCGGGAGAGAGCCTCTGAACTTCGTTTACCACAGATGGCCTACAATCGCATTTTCAAGGCCTCAATTTTCAAAAAATTTCGAGAGAAATCACTTCATATCACCTTTTCTTAACATCACCAATAGTCGTTTAACGTTTAAAACTGTATGCTTAGACTAAAATTCAAAAAACGTTTGGGGAAACAAACACTCCGATCCTCCTTTCTCAAATCCTGTGGCGTAGCCAAGATTATAATTCGGAAGAGGCCCAGGTTCTTAGGTTCTTACATCAAAAAGATTATCACATTAATTATTTTTCTTTGAATCTCTAAATAGGTTTCATTATAGAATATGCTAATTATTTATATCTGCTAGTTATCAATTAATAGTTAGTTGTTTAATACACCAATACACTCCTATTTGGTAGTCTGGGTAAAATAAAAGGTGATAAATAACCTCAATATTTATGCATTGAGTGATATGATTAAAATATATTCTTAACTAGGGGACAGAAATGCTGAAATGTTTTCTAATGCAGTATTTCTGAATATGGTGTTCGGGAACTGTCCTGCTAGAAACATTGTAAAGACTATGTTTGGCTGAGTCAGATGAGTGGAAGATCTTACCGAAAATTGTTTGAAATTTAAGCTCCGAAAACCCCTTTTTTGAAAACATTACAGAACTGCTTGGGAATCGGGGGCTCGCCCCCCGAAAATCTTCCGAAATTAAAAGCTGAAATACAAGGTTTTAGGCTCTCTTTTGGATCCGCGATTGGACACCAAACTTGAATTTTCCAAGCGTTTCGGGGCTCCTCGGCCCCTATCCCTGGGCCTCTCCCCGGACTACGCCACTACCCAAATCCATCAAAGCTGTCTCTACAGAATTTCTTTCTTTTTTTTTTTTTTTTTTTTTTTTTTGAAGACATGCTCTTAAAATGTTTCCTGGGGGCAGCCCCCGAACATCATCGCAGGACGCGTAAAAATACTTTTTTCGAACTTCATTCTCAGAAAAATGTTTTGGGAGAGTCTATGAACCCCACTCTTTCCCACAACACTAAAAAGATGTCATTCCCCTCTCCTTTCCTTAATATCACTAACGGTATTCTAGGATTGCCTTTCTGGAACTTTAATTTCACAAAATTGCCCAGGGAGTGCCCCTGAGCCCCAGCGGGACGAAACATGATTCCCGAGCCTGCTCTCCCCTAACATCGTCAAAGATGGTCTAAAGTTTCATTTTTAGAATCTTCAGGGGCAGAGACCCCCGAGCACCGCTATTTCTTGCCTAACACTATTAGCACAATATAATTACCACGAATTATTTTGGAAACTCTCTTTCTCCGCATACAAGCGATTCTTCTGATTTGTATACTTATCTATATATATAAAAATGGATGTATGTTTGTGGGTATGTGTGTATATGTTCCTTATACAAATCCACAGTTTTCGTCGGATTTCTTCCAAATTTGGCACAAAGGTAAATTGTTGCTCAGAAATTCATATAGGCGGGTTTTTGGAATTTTAAAAAGACCCAAAGAGGTCTAATTTCATATTTTGAGTCATAAAATTGCTCTTTTCTGCACGAACGAATTTTTGTATAGTTATGAATTTAGTCTAAATGAAAAGTCCGTAAAAAACTGATCTAGATGAAGTTTCTTCAAAGATTAACTTTAATCGTTAAATTTGTGGACCTTGGTTCAAAGCAAATGAAAACGGTTATCAACATATAACCACCAGGAGCTATTTTAAATGCAATCAACACAAAACGTATCCTGAACGACGACCGTCAATGCTGTTTAGCGGTGAGCATTAAAGGATGTTTGGCGAGAAAGCCGTAGATATAAGAAATGATGTTGTCCATCGTTTCTTGAACTGCGACCTACAAAGCCAAGGGATCCATTGATGCTACTCATGGTTCTACTTAATTTGAATGCTACCGGTAAATTATAATTTTTAAACATTGTTTAATTATAAAAGCCACAACAGTAAGGTTGCGTGTAATTTTTGATCAAAAACATGAGTAAGGTAATAATATTGCATTCAATATTGAAGTACAATCTTTGACTGTTTCAGCATTAGACTACTTTTATTAAAACCACATCTATTTCATCCTTGCAACAGAAATTTAATTTAATGTTCTATGACCCTTATGAAACCAATTTGCAATATATAAATTTTCTTTACGTCGAATCTTTAAGTAATTCGGTTAAACTATAACCGATAACCTAATTCGGTTTAATAGAAGTCGCTCCAGGCTGTCCAAGAGCAGCGGTAAAGGTACTAATAAAGCAAATAAATTGCAAAATAATCACAGTAATGCACAATAGCGCATTCGGAATTTATCTTTCAAAGGGGAGGGATGTGGTCAAGGCTTTCCTTACATGTATCTATATATATATAAATGGATGTATGTTTGTGGGTGTGTGTGTTGTGTGTGTATGTTCCTTATACAAATCTACAGTTTTAGTCGGATTTCTTCCAAATTTGGCACAGAGTTAAATTGTTGCTCAGAAATTCATTTAGACAGGATCTTGAAATTTAAGGAAGATCCAAAGAGGTTCAAGTTCATATTTTTAATCATAAAATTGCTCTTTTCGACACGAACGATTTATCGTAAAGTTATGAATTTGGTCTGAATGAAAAGCCTGTAAAAAATGAACGAAATGAAGTTCCTTTAAAGTTTAACTGTAATCGTTAAATTTGTGAACCTTGGTTCAAAGCAAATGAAAATGGTTAGCAACATATAACCACCAGGAGATATTTTAGATGCAATCAACACAAAAAATATCCTCAACAATGGCCGGCAATGCCGATTAGCGACAACCGTAGAGCATGTTTGGCAAGAAAGCCGAACGAAAAAGAAATGCTGTCTTTCAGTGGTTCTTAAATCACAATTACCGTCGGTTCTTCTTCAACTTGCTTGCGCATTTCGCTAATAAGTTTTCAAGTAATGATACCGTAACAATAAACGAAATTTTGATCCGTATTTTCTACATAAATAGCACAGAAAATACCAAAATGAGATAGGTATTAAAAATGAATTCATTATCGAAGTGCAATCTTCAAAAGTTTTAGCATTAGAATACTAAACTTATATTAAAATGACATCCTTGCAACGGAAATTTAATTTAATTTTGTATTATCTGTAAACAAATCAATATGTATATGATATTTATACTATTCCATGATTTACCTAATTCGGTTCACCTAAATTCTACAGAAATCGCTCCAAGTTATCAAACATCAGGGGTAAAAATACTAATATGGCTAATGAATTGAAAAATCGTCATTTTTGTGCATAGTAGAGTAGATGGAATTTATCTTTCAAGGGAGGGGGGTGGATAGTCATGGTGTTCATTACATGTGCATAAACTACCATACTAGGATTGCTAATGTGTGGTAAAGTAAAAGGCTGTGCACCTTTAAACCCGAAACCACACGGAAATTTAATACGGCGGAATTCATAGTTTTGGAAGGGTAAAAGTTTAAAGTTTGAAAAAATGCAAATAAATATTAATTTAAATTTAAATTTTTAAAATACAGAAAATATTTCCATTTTTATGTAAACGAATTTCTTAATCGTTTTAAATTTTACATTACTTTAACGCTCGAAGCAATAGTACACCTGATGGAGCATCTTCGCTGACAAGCAATAATTTTAAACCAGTTAGCGGGTATGAAACAACTTTTGACACGAAGAGATTGCTTCTGAAATGGTCATGATGAAATATTACGCCACATTATAAAGTTTTTTATTTTTAGTCTTCATCGTGAAATTAGTTGAGCAAAGCTCCATTTCCAGTTACAAGACTCTTAGTTCGATAACTTTAATTGTAAACAATCGAAAAATATTGGAAGTTTGTTACTACCACTAAGTAATTCAACCGTCATTGAAAAAATGCTGTAAGATAAAAATGGATACGTATCAGGTGTAATAGAAGCAACTTTGTTTACAGTGGAGGGATAAGATGAAACAATTTGTATCTCACGTATAACCACTAATCGCAATACATAATTTTCTAAATTTCAAGAAATTAAAATCTCCAGTCAGACTTATGTTATGTATCGCGATCAATAAGTCATAAGGGCAGGCGATTAGTTTACCTATTTCCCATATAGATAGCTTTATGTTGCATGCTTAAGGTTGGGTTCATTCAAAAATGTATTTTATTTTGCTGCTGGAAGAGGGAATAAGAATTGTATTTAGGAGCAAGATTTGAGTTAAATTTACGAATTATAAAATTTTAAATAATTTAACTTTTTAGCATTTGGATTACGTTTCTAAACGTGGAAATACATTTCCTTCGTTTCGAAGCTGCAAATATGGGGAAAAGAATGCGCAAAAAGCTTTGTAAAACATAAAGAAAAGAATTGTCTATTATACAGTTGTAAGTAGAAACAAGACAGTTTTTTTCTTTCTTTTAATTTCATGGTTTACAAATTAAAAAAAAAAAAAGAAATGACGCGGATAGTGACCAAAATGTGCACGCCTATTTCTTTTTCTATAAGGCAGTTCGATTGACGGTTTTTATATAGTTTGTTCCATAAGTTCGCGTCCACGTACTTCATTTTTAATGCTTTATGTAACTTAAGATAATAACTGTAACTATATCTATGACAACAACTATTCAGTGAAAACATTCCTACCCCTCATGACGACTGTGCCTCTTTAAATTAAAATTTCGATATTCTCAAAGGAATACTTTAGGGCAGCAAACTTAAATAAGTGCTCTTACTACCTGCATCAGTTTCAGTTATCATGTACAACATTTACGGCAAGTGTGAGGTTTTAAAAATTTGAAATAAAATTTTAATCCAGACAAATTTTGAATCGTTGCAAGACACCAATATTAATGTCTAACTGTCATTTTTACCTAAGAAAATAGAAATTTGACATAAATATAAGAAAATAAAATGTAGTTGACATACGTCTTTTTATGCAACTTACACTTATCTAATTTTACTCCATGGCATGCTACTAAATCGATACGGAAAGTTCAAACAGACACATTTTGTGAAGTTATTTATACTAAATGAACGTTTTTTAAGGAATGTGCTTGCATACCTGAACACTTACAATTACTTATAAAATGAGTCTACCTAACACGTGAAACCTTGAAAGTAAAAACACCGCCAGATAATCTGTAAAACTGAATGTTGACGGCTATTAATAACAATGACCGAATTCGTTATTTTCTGTACAGTGGATTATCTGTTTAGTTTTTGGGCCATTGAAGATGATTTTCATATCTGAAAATATTGTAACGGTTGCATATTTTGCATATATTTGTAACTGATAAAAGCCATTGAATTTATTAACGACTCTTTCTAGGAAAACACTCCAAGATTTTTTTTTCCAGAATAAAATGTATGTGAAGAGTACTATAGCATGCTTTAATGTCTTGAGGTATGCAAAACCTTCAAAGGTTCGACGGTTTTCGTATTCGAAGCACCACGTAAAAGGTTGTCACACAAGATATGCAAGACTATCATTTGTCTCTGCATTAAGATATTGGATGTACCTCCCACCTGATTCAACCGCAGACAACTTACCATGGACACGACAGAACCAAAGAATATCGTTGAAAACCCGGATAACATGCCTCATGCTTTTTCGTTTTTACTTGATGCTATTTTTTCTGCAAATGTTCAACTTTCTGTGCTATTTAGTCTTTTAAAAATTTGAGTCTAGAGTGGTGTGAATGTAGTTTTTTACTGTCATTTAGATAGAGTTCGTCCATTTAATTATCTAAAAGGCATGTTGCATTGAGAAGCACCCGGGCAACGCCGGGTAGTAAGCTAGTAATCCCTATTTGTGCGCTATGGAAATGTTCAACTAGAATCAAGGTACTCAAAAATACCAAAACGGATGATTACCATGAGGTTTTCCCCCCCAAAATTTATGTACAACATAATTAATTCACCATTATATTACAAAACTTATTGAGTAGAAAATGTTCTTATGTGTTAAATATTATACGGATAAAGTGTTTTTTTTTTTTCGAATTTGCTCAGAATGTCTCATATAAAATTCCTTGTAATTCCTCATTGCCGTTCTCTCTGGCTAATCTGCCACTGTCCACTGGAGATGTGTAAATACCAACCCTCAGTGCCGGATCTAGAGGGAGGGGGAGAGAGACGGGGTTTTGCCCCAGGCGGCGACTTCTAGGGGCGGCAAATTCACACTATTGTTATGTTTTTTCTTTGAAACTTTATTTTAAAACTTGATGGAAGATGGATAAGGGTGGCAGTTTCGAGATTTGCTCCGCCTCGGAAAAAAATGTAGATCCGGCACTGCCTACCCTCTCCCCTAAACTGTCCTTAAATGGCCTAAAACTGCGTTTTTAAAACTTTAATTTCGAAAAACTACCGGGGGGGGGCCGAACCCCCCATTAATTTCCTTCGCGACAGTAAAGATGGCATAAAATTTTTGTTTTTAGAAATTTTTATGGAAGAACTCTCGAAACCACCCACCACCCTTTCTAGAAAAAAGCCCAAAATTGACTCCAGCGAAAAAGATAATGAGAATGAACCCGCGATCCTCTTGCTTCTTATAATCCAAAGCATAAAGTCACGTTTTTAGTGTGCCAATTTTGGTATTTTTCCGGAGGACAGCAGTCTATGAAATTAATGCATCCCCTTAGCATTACTGAAGCTTGTCTACAATTGCATATTCCAGACTTCAATGTGTAACGAATTCTGGTCAGAGGCCCCCCCAAACGAATGTACCTGGCGACGGCCCTGCTCACCGACGTACGAATCTGCTGTCTTGAAACCCAGTATTCAACATTTCAACATTTTCGGTGCCCAAAGGTGTCCGCGCAACAAAACTGGGCGCTCAATGTTCCCCAGTGCCCAATAAATTAACGACGCACAGTGGGGCATTTGAGCCAAAAAGCTGGCCATAAATCAAATTTTCCAAATATAATGATTATTCTGCTAGTTTTTCACTAAAAAATGGTTACTAATAATAAACTCGGGCAAGTTATATGTATACTCTTAATTTTGCTTGCTCAAACGCAACCCATAAAAGTTATACCGATTATTAACTGGCTTCTTAGATATGTAAAAGGAAACCAAACAATTTAACAATGTTGAAGTACATATTTACTAACTGTTACAAAGACATTCGACACAGTGAAATGTACAAAAAATTAAAGCAGAGCAAATTAATTATAGTTTTGCTGTTTTACACGTACATGGAATGATGGTGATGAAAGTCTACAAACTTTTGTCATCAGTATCACTATCTTCAAAACAAAAAGATTTTAAAATTTTTATGGGTTCCTTCGATATCGTTTGTCTTTTTCTCTTCATGTTAGATGATCTAACGCTACTCAAATATGGATCAGAAGTTAACAAGAGTCTATTTAAAACGTCTTCGTTACAATCCTTTCTGGAAATTTTTCTGGTGAATTTTTCTCTGTACTTGTGATGCTTGTTTCTGGCTTCTGCGGCCTCTTCGGACAACTGACCGATTGGTAACAAGGCATGCGATATAATACTCGGAGCATGAACTAGTATCTTGTGGACTGTTGGTGACATAGGTTGCCAGGCATACAAATTTACATAATACTTCGCAGTATCCATGGTATACATGCCAAATTGCTCCACATTTATGTCGAAACCCGAAGATATCACCTCCAATATTATTTTAAATCGGAGAATTAGTTCTAAATCTATCCCTGTAATGGCAGCTGCTTCATTCACGTCACCAAAAAATCTACGAGACGTGTTTCCATCATTCGTGTTTCCATAGCCAACTTTAGGTACGTCAACCAGCAATCCCATTTTATTCGAATTCTTTTATTGAATTCTTTTTGAATTATCACTTTGGCTGCCTTAATTTGATCTTTTTCATTTTGCTTTGTAATACGACCTTTGAATACTCCTGCTTTTATCTTATATGATAAATGTAATAAAAATTCGAAAAACCGAATCCTAGCGTGCAGAATAGATAGCCCGAATTTAAAAGTCTCTGGATCTTCTGTGCTTTTTGCTGATAAGTCATTAAAGGTTTTTGACGTGCTACCGCATATATAGCAGCGCATAGTAGATGCAGTGTCAGTGACCGCATTACATACTTTGCCGTCCACCATTGTAGGCAGTAACAAATGTTTTATTTTAATTGTTTCACTAACATTTGTTGGAACTAAGTTTTTTGCTTGATTTTCTATATACCAAATCTCTTCGTTTGTGATGTCTTTGTTCTCTTTAATAAACCTTATTCTAATAGGTCTGCAAAATCTAGATGACGATGGACAAGGATTCTGCCAGATAACATTTCTGCCAGACATTAATCTAAGAGGCACAAGAGAATTGAGGAAAATGTGAGCATCAGTGCCATCCTCATTTTCAAATTTTTGTTTGTACTGGCTTTGCTTTAATCCGTCACAACCCCACTTAAAAATCAACACAAAATCTGCAGCTTCTTCATGACTGTATGCTTGGAACACTGGCTCTAAATACATGCACAATCTTATGACTGTGTGATCTACTAAATCTTGCAACTGTAACGTTTTCGGATAACATTCTCGCTTTGCTTTTTGCACATATTTATAACAAGGATAAAAATCTTTGTTAGCCTGCTGTATGACTTCATACTGACTCCTAGACAAATTAGCTTCAACAAATATTGCTAAAGCCTCTTCCGGCGAGTGTTTTTTGATAGTAATCATGGGCGGATTTATGGGGGGTCAGAGGGGGGCAATGCCCCCCAGTTTTGGGAGGACTTAATGTAGTAACAACACATCTTCCAAAAATTTAAAAAAAAAAAATCATTATTTTTTCGTTTTTGAATCGTTCAGAAGAGCATGGGTGGATTTATGGGGGGGGGGGGGGCAGAGGGAACAATGCCCCCCAGTTTTGGGAGGAGTTTATATAGTAACAACTTATCTTCCAAAATCTTATAATAAAAAAAAATCATGATTTTTTCTTTTTTTAATAGGAAATTAAAGTTTATCTTTTCTTTTAAGCTTAAAATAGCCGTTTCTTACAAAGTTTGAATAATACTGTACAACTGTATAATCTACTACTCAATTTCAGAGACTGGAAAGTGCAAATTATTGATAGGTTCTAAAATCCCTGAAAAGAATTGGCGCAGTATAGCCTACAAGGGCTCTTGAGCCAAAAACCCAATCTAACCAACCAAACCTTGAAAATAATTAGACAAGTCTTTGAAACTCTTAAGCAAAGTGTGCTTCAATTTTATTTCTTATCAAGTGTATAAATTAATAATTGTTCAAATGGGTAGAATGTTACTTTCTTGATACCTATTCTCTAAATCTGTGCACCATTTCTTTTAAAGTATTAACTTGCATCACAAAGCACTTTTAAAGCATAAAACTTTAAAAAAAAAATTAATTGCCTATTATTTCCAATTAACCCTTATAAGACTTCAAAATGCAGAATTTTATATCCATTTTAGATAATTTTCTCCGGGGGAGTAACCCCCGGGCTCCCCTAAAACTAGAGATATTCTATATCCCACTTAAAAGGGAGCACTGCGTCACTCTTAATACCAGCCCCCTTTCTTTTAAGGTCAATTTAAAAAGGACAGCGTGATTACACACAGTAATGAAAACGACACACAAAAAAGTAAAGAATGGCCTTACGCATCACAGAAAACAGACAAAAACATGGGAGGGGGGAGGGCAATTAAAAATGTTGCTCCGAGAAAAAAAACCCTGCCCCCCCCCCCAGGAACTCAGTCCTAAATCCGCCTATGATAGTAATGCAACCAGCAGTGACTGCTTTTCGAAACTTTGTTGCTCTGATTGGAGACTTATTTATGTCTTGGATAACTTTTGCCACGTCTGTGTTGCCTATGGCACGATGACTCATTTGAGCAGCATACGTTAATTCATCAACAGCAACATTTTTTCTTAGTTCCGATGTGTTTCGACGCTTCGTTCTTTCACTCGATTCTCCGAAATCCTTACTGGGTCTTCCTAATGGTAAAAGACCCGGAACTGAGTAGGTAGGTAACATAACCCCTTCTTTTAACCAATTTTGGTTGTTTTCTAGAAATCGGCTTTCCATTCTATTACATGCCATCCATTTTCGCATGTAAACAATTTTAAAACTGTTAATGGTGTTTTTAACTTCCGACAATTTTTCGCAGGGGCAATTAGTAATTTTAGCTAGATTTTTAATTAGTTCTTTAAACTTTCCATCAAAGGACCTTTCTGTACTGCCAATTAACATCTTATGCAGTTGTATTCGACTCATAGATGTAACAGAAGCCTGTGAACCTAAAAACAACGGAAAAAAGAGAAATAAATAAAAATCACAACTACTCTATTGATCGCGTTATTATTTTTTCGGGCAAATTCGGGCAAACTTTTAGTTCAGATTATCAAAATAGAGATTCTGAAGTATCACGGGGTATACTTTTCAATGAGTACAAATGAGTACAACATGTTTAAAAACCTTCACTTTTTTAGGAATTCCAAAAAAAAAAAACAGATTAAATTTTTGTGAAGTTTGACGAACCGTACTAATGTAAAAATAGTAGTTTAAAATAAATAAAAACTGATGAATAATAGTGCACGAACCTTGCTCAACCTCGAGAATAGTAAATTACTTCACTAGAGTTACTTTTGACGTGAAAATAGTACAATGAAGTAACTTCGAGAAACTGTAATGACTCAAACGAAGACAGCCGTATTTCGAAAGCGCTAAGTTCTGACTGTTGGTAAATGGGGTCTATTCATGTGACGTCATACTCACGGATCACGTGATCTCGATTTGCCGCGAAACTGCTGTTTACAATTTGCATGGCTGCCGCGCAGATTTAGAGCATTGGAGCAAAATGGGAAAAACTCGTTTCAAGTTTAAAATTCTAAATCAAATTAATTTTTTAAACAACTGACAACGTGATCCACCGAATACTTGAAGCAATCAACTTTTCTTTTGTGCATTCTTTTAGAGGAACATATTTGAATACATGTTGGCACTAACGAGATAAAGAGATTTGTTCATCGTGCAGTGATCCTAACCGTACATGTAGGCACAGAAAATAAAATTTATTTTAATTTTTACACTCGAAGGACTCAGATCTAAGGTAGAATTCAAAGGTGATATACTAGTAAATGTTTTATTTAGCTTGTAACAATGACTGAAAGCTTCGTTATCATCATCATATTTTATGCATGACTGTTTACCCATACATGCCAAAGCTATGCAATGTTACAGTTGATATTTTTGTCAACCTAAAACCACTTCAGATCTGATTTAAGATTCTGTTGAAATATTATTTTCACTGTGTTGGTATTAATGAACAAAATTCAGTTTTATTTGCTTCAAGCTAAATGGAAATTTCACCTGTATTTCTTTTTGAATTCTATTCCTTGTACATATTGACAGAAAACTCTGTTTCTTCAACAGTTTCATCAAAGACTACAATGTACTTCCGAATTCTATACTTCAACTGAATCAGTTTTTTATTTTTAAAGTAGTTGCATTTATCCCATGTTGACAAGATATGAAAGTTCTAGCTGTGCTACAGAATACTCTTTAATTTTCATATTTTAATTTAAAATGATTATCTCTTCTTCTCTACAGTTGCCATAAAAAAATCAAAAAGGATATCTTTTAAAGGGGGGAGGGGGACTCTACAAAGGTACCGCTAGAAAAGAGGACTGCCTAGATAAATATTACTTTGCACTAATTTTCCGCGTGAAGCTTTTCTTAACTTACATATGCAAGATAGCAATATACAATGAGTTCTCAATTTCTACCAGGATAAGTGCAAACATATATTGCACAAGTAGAAAGAAAGGGGTATTTTTTGAAGTTGAATACTATTATAGTAGTACCACTTTCCTTCTATTTGTACGATATAAGTATGAATGCTCCGCTGCTTTTCTAGTACACAACAGCTACATTGAAAAAAAAAGGGATTTTCTCGTGAATGGGGACACTACTACTTACCACTGCCTGGGCATCATTTTCAATTGATCGGAACCTGCCTGTTCAACGTTTTTAGGGAAGGGGGGTATCAGAGAGATTGACAGCACGGTTGAACTTAATACAAAGTGTCAAAAATCTGCAATTTTGTTCGTAACAGCTGTGAATGAGTTATACTGTGAAAAAAATGAAGAAATGTTTGCATATATTTAAAAAACATTACTACTGACACACACACTGTATTCTAACTATTAGTACATTGAGAAAAAAAAACCCCACTTATTTCTTATAAATGAATATTTTTGAAAAAGGAAAATGATCATCGACAATCGTGGAAAAGGTTTTTAATTCACAAAGGAAGATGAACACTTTCATATCCGAGTAAATTGAAATGTGCACAGGTAAACAAATGTACAGGTTTTACTTTCTATGTAAAATATTTAGTATTTTCTTCTCTATACACAATGGGACTTCTACTATCTAAAAAAATGGTAAATAACTTCCAAAAAAGAAAATAACAGAATTAAACAACGAACATTTTAAGTAAAGAGGTCAGGAAATTTTGCTTGCCTTAGCCGAAACCCTCAATTTAATGTATGTATTGTACATGAACTTTTTAATGTAACTAAATAGCAAACCAATCTTAACAAACAAGATGATTTTTTTAGCCATGATTTCTTTATAAACACAGGTCGTGTTAAGAGAGTTTAACTGCATCAAGTATATCTCGCACCTAATACAACACTGCCACAAGTAAAAAAATGTCGATTTTGAGTTGTATATACAGTGAAGCACCGTTTATGCGTTTTTGAAGGGACTGTATGAAAAGAGCATATAAATGAAAAAACGTATAGTAGGAATGCATTAATGTGTATTAGAATCTGCAGGGACCAATTTGAAAAACGTATAACTGATAAAAGCGAAACATATAAATGGTGCTTTACTGTATGTCCTGGTGCATTTTTATTAGTTCTATTAAAATGCAAGACAGTCACAAGTTAAAAACATTTTTAACCTTATTTGTGTCAGTGTATTACTAAAAAAATTTAAGCTAAGGCGCATTACGTTTAAATTCATTTTTCTCGAAAAGTAGTTTTTGGAAATGTGGCAGTGTTGTACTAGGTGTGTAATATATTTATATATGCCAGCATCAGACAGTGCTCATTTAGCAAAAAATATCAGCTACTGACAGTTAGTCCAGTTATTCTCATGGTCAAATTTGTTTCTATTTTTCATTTTGCCATTACTTAAAAATGAACCTTCAAGCTTTGACAAGTATAATTCTCAAATTAATCCACCAACCACACATTTACTTATCCTGTCAAAGTATTTTTTGTAGCCCTGCCATAGGTGGCTGGTACGGTGGGGCAACTGCCCCCTCACTTTTAAGATGATTTTATAGAAAAATTGTTTTTTCGAGGGTGAATAGATTTATTTTGTGAAAGTAAAAACTAAATACACTAAATGAAAGAACTTTTTACATCTTATTTCATAAGAATGGATAAGGGAAAAGTCTGTGGTGGCCATTCGGCTCGATTTTTGATGCCATATTCCACATTTTTGGAAGTTATTAAATCAGTAATATTAAGAGACAGTAATATAGGCCAATTTTCTGGAAGAATAACAACAAATCAGCTTCAGGGACCATGCCCCCCCCCTAACACCTCTTCACTTCTTTTGACCCCCACTTTTTGGGTGCAACAGTGGACCGTGCAACTTCGGACATTTTCAAAAGCCAGATTTTCGTCATTTTGACGGAGACTGAAGGCTAGCAATCTTAAAAATTTTTTTAGTATAACGAAGGACACACATCCGTTGGGAAACCAATCCCATAGTTATGCAAGACGCAGTAAATCAATTTCTTCTGTAAAAGTGTACCACCTTTGCATTTTTCAATATTAAATTAAAACGAGTCATTTTCATTAAAAAAAGATCCATCTCTTTTGTTTATTTGAAACTTTACTGGTAATTAGAAATATGCATCACATAAAATGTTTAATACAAGAATTTAAGGACATATACTTTATTTAGAATAACAAAAAACTTCTAAATTACAGTAGAACTCCAATTATCCGAATCAACCGGACCCCATTTAGATTTTTAGTTTTTCTGAAAAAGGGGCATATTTTAATCTTTTTACTGCATGAATGTTGAAGATCAGAAAAACTATTTTTAAAGAAAAAGAACTTTGAATTAATCAAGTAGAAAGGAAGCACTTTTGATGCTATGTGTACATGTGTACTAACAAGTGCTTCTGCAGAAAGAAGGATAATAGCATGAGTCGACAGAATCAGCATTTTAAAAATCGCAGCAAGTGCTATCGCCTTAATTTTTTGCTCAAATTCTGAAAGCGATTCGGATAGTTGTTGTAGAGTTCTACTGTATGTTTATGTATGGCATAAAAATAAGAAAAGCTTAAACTTTTCAAAAACCATTTTATTAATTCAGTTTTTAACAGTACTTATGCCATTTACTTAAATCATACATATTACAGGTATCTCTTGCATAACATGGTTGTCTAATACGAGACTTTTTTATAAATAGTTTTTTTTTACTTTTTTTTGAATTAATTAATTATGTCCTACATATTATTAACCATGTCATATGAATCTTTAAAATAATGTGAATCAAGAAATGTGTACCGTGTTATATTGAAACCATGTCTTAAGGTAAATATTTTATAAAAGCTGAAATCTCAACTAAATAGGACATACAAATGAAAACTGGCTGCTAGAACATATAACAGTTCAAGAAAAAAGGTTATCAACTTTCTTTTCTAAGAAAAAACGCATTTTATCAGGAAAAAAATCGGAGCTTTTCTATAGCAATAAAGTTTGTCTGCGCAGCGACGACCAAATAAAAAGAAAAAATAAAATAAAATTATTCTATTATTTCATTGTACTGTTCATGATACTTACACTACATTTTTTATTTATTGTTTGCAAAATTTAGCTTATGTTTATTCCTAAATGTTATTTTCTTACAATGAATTGGAAACAAACCAATTATTGTGTGTGTGTGTGTGTGTTTTTTTTTTAGAACACCAATGAGAAAATAAAGTATTTAAAAGTTAAAAGTTACTGTTATACGTGGGTTTAGAACAATTGGTATTAAACAAAAATGAAATTCTATCTATTGAAATTCATGTTATATTAAAACCATGGGGTATTAAATTAAAACTTTGTACCGTGTAATATCAAAACCGTGTTGTAGAAACACCGTGTGATATGAAGTATGCCTGTATACAGATATGCTAGTCACCGCTCAATAAGATTACTTAGACAATAATTTTGATAACTTATTCAATTTTCAGAAAATTTTTCAGGGGTCGATCCAAGTTTTATTTTTTGGATCCCCATTTTGTTAAAAAAAATATTTTTCTAAATTTTCTTTATTTTTGAAAATGAAATTATTGTGAACTGCTAGGTTATATATGGGCATGGCAAAATGATGCTTGTGCAACCACAATATGAAGTACAGTACAACCTCGATATCTCAAATCTCTCGGGACAGGGAAAAATTTCGAGATATCGAGTTTTTGAGTTATCAAAGTTTTAAAAAAATTACACTAGTAACTCTCACATTTACACACACGTACGCTATATGCATTTATATATGTACTATCCCAGATAGCATGCTCACTTGCGACAAGTTTGATTTTTTCTTGATATTATCTTGTTGTGTCAAACTTGACGTGACTGGTTAGCGGCAGACTTTCAGCAAGTTGGGCGGCACCACCGTAAACTACTCTTGCAAACGCTTGTTTGATGGACACTTGCTTCAATCCGGACACCCAGCGCATGCGCGGTAGTACATAGTCTACGGTTCGGCGCCAAACACGGAGAAGCAAACGAAGCAGGGAGCCATGATGGATTGACGAAGTAAGCTGCACGTTGGAACAGCAGAGAAAAGGTATTTGGCAGTTTAATATTTATTCAAATGCAATTTTCTTTAAATTGTAATTCAGAAGAATGCACTGGTGTTTATATTTTTTTACTATCACGATTCGCGTCAAAGCATTTCTTTGTAGCGTAGCACATGTTTCAAGCTCAATGTTAAGCGTTTAAACTTGATGTTTATGAATAATTTTGAATATATGCATACAGGATGGCTTAAATACAGTTGGTAGCAAGTTTTATTTGACAGTTTTTATCAAACCACATGTTTTAATTCGATCGACTGTCGATGTCTTAAAACGCCAAAATAAAGTTTCAAACTCTAACTCAAATGTACCTTAATCTTTTTTTTTACGTTATGTTGGCATATTGAGTCCTTTCTTTAAATTAAAAGTAAATTACTTCATACAAATAAAATGAAAATCATTCCTAAAACAAAAGCAAATCGATAAGTATAGTTAATGGGAAGCTTTGTTTATCTGCAATTTTGCAAAACTGATAACTTAACATTTGACCATCTGAGAATGTTCTTTTACATTAAAATTAAGTGGAATGTGATAATATTACAAAGCAACAGTTTGAATTTTTTTGTACTATGGTGATATACTACATAGTCTATTCCAGTCAAGAAAAAAATACCTCTGAAAATCAAAGCATATGATAATACAAGCAATTTTCCGAAATTGATACTCAAATTGTAATGTTTTGTTGTAAGTCGAAAATTATTTTTGGTGTTATTAAATCATAAAGTTCTTGTAATTAACATTTGAAATATTAATTGGGAACTCCGAATAGTCTATGCAGTATTTATTTAATTAATATTCAGCTCATTTGTATTTTTAATATTTTTCATAATTAGTAAAATTTCATGCAGGTCAAAGTGAAATAATTCATTTCGTTTACTTATTCAGTCATTTACCAAATCACTTACGTATTCATCAATTAACTAATTTTTCCTTAATTAAAATAATTCACTTATTAATTCTCTCTTTCACTTATTTTTTTATGCATTCACTCCCTATTTTATTCACTCATTTATTTTCTTTGTATCAATTAATAAATTAATTTATTTATTAGTTTATTTTTTCATTATCTTTTCATTAAGTGAATTATTATTTATTTGATCATTATTTTGTTCGAAAAAAATTCTCACAATCAAATAAAAAATATTTTATTTTTCACTTTGTCCCATGAAAAAAAAAAAAAAAAAAAAAAAAAACGGGAAAACTTTTACTTTTTCTCGAAGGCTAAATTTTACTGCCAATAATAAAAAATAATGTTTTAACGCAAGTTTTATTTTATGTGTAATGTTATTTCTTTATATATTGCAATTTTCAAAAATTTCCTATTTGTTCATTTTGAAAAAGCTCCGTCATCTTAACCATTTCGCTTTGCCCCGTATTCCCCTACTATTTATTTTGACTTTTATTTTATGTTTTATATTGAAACAGTTCTTGAATCAGGTGTAATTTTTTATCTGATTAATGCTATACGACAAATTCAAATATTTTTATTAGTATGAAATTGAAAAAAAAACTGGGCATTTAAAATTTTTATTCCGACGTGTTTTTTTTTTTTTGACAAACATACCAAGCAGGGCATGTTAAAATTTTTAAGAATTTTGCAGCCCTGACCTATTATTGTATATTTAAATTTGTTAAAATTCTACTGTCAAGAAGGGCACATGTAAGCAATTAAAGACATTTTTTAAAAAGTTCATGACACAAAGAAAAGGCTACCTATTTAATCTTGGAGATATTTTGGTGCTGCGAAATTGATAATATTTTTTTGAAAAATAAAGAAATGTAAAAAATTGTTCCCATGTGTCCCTTTCCCCCCAACAACTAATGAAAAGGAATATTTGGGTATTTAAAAACTTGCAATTATATCTCCAGATTTGCCAAATCATCAGCTAAAATTTGCTGAATATGGGATTTTGACTAAATACCTCCTTTCGTGGCATTCTGATTTTTATAAATGTATGTAGTTTTCTCGTGGCAAAACTTCAAGATGCAGTGCACATATAATAACATATTTATGTGTTCACTTTTTAATTATTTTTATTTTGTCCTTGCTTTTGTAATCAAGTATTAATTCGACTTTTTCCTCCGTTTTTTCGAAAATGTCCTACTTTTCGACGCTGAAAATGTTCTATGAGCTCTGTAAATTTCATGCCATCTTTCTAGACATGTTTGTTGCACAGCATGATTTACATTTGCGCTGATTATTGTTAACTATTTTGAGAAGCTGTTTTAAAGAAATGGTTTAAAATTTAAAAATATTTCTTTGAGGTCTCTATACAAAAAAAAGGAAAAACATTGCTTTTGTGTTTAACACAAGGCTTGAAATATACCTGTGCAGATTGATTATTCTGATAATTATTGTAGGATTTTTTACCTTTATCGAAACAAAGTTTGCTTGAATAATTTCTTTTTTGCCTGTGGATTGCCAGATGATTTCGTATGGCTTTATTTTGGAATTCACAAATATTTGTCTCCAATTTTTTAAACTAGTTATATTTCCATAAAATAATTTTAGTCGACAATTTCAAAATAGTGTTCTTGTTTGTTGACTTTACTTTGAGCTCTGATTAAATGTATTAGCACATATAGCATGTCCTGTTGTTTATTCTTATGTTTTTTTTATAGCTGCTTGTCAAAGGATGTATAAGGATATATGACAGCTGGCATCAAGAAATAATGTGAGTTTTTGAGTACAACATTTTAATTTTTATTAATAAACTTCATAAATAGGATTTTTTAAAGCTGGGTTGTCAGGTTTTTTACTAGTAACAGTCTTTTACAGTGTAAACTCTTGCACCTCTGGTCAAAAATGATTACCATATATCGTAGTAACCGCAACCTATCATATTTTCCAAGTTTTATTGAATGGCTTTATATAAAGTATTCAGCAGCAGAATAATTACTTCCCCTCTTATTTGCTTTCAAGGTAAATATTCATTTTCAATTTACTTTTAGGGGTCAAATAGGTATGCATAGATAATACTTAAATGTATTTAATGTTTGGCAAAAAGCACTTAGAGGTAAAAATGATTGTTTTTTTTTTTTTTTAAATAAATGCATTTATTATAAATACTTTTAAGTTAATTGGACTGACTAGATAGTAAATAATTGTGAAAATAACATTAAAAAAGAAGATCATGCACTTGTATATGAGGTTAGCTCTTTTTGAAAATCTTATATATACATCCCATTTAGCATGTAAGCTAAATTAATGCATTTCGGCTATGTCAAATATATATGCTAGCTTGAATTTTTAAAGAAAAGGGAGGGAAACACAAAAATTTTTGAGTATGCATTGAAAATCAGATTTTAAACTTGTCATTTCATTTTACTTCCTATCAAGTTTAGACCAACCAATTACCCATTTGAAATTTCAGCAGGATTTATGACAGCTATTGCAAGTTTTTAATTTGTAGGTTTTTTCAGTAAGCTTTAGTTTGCAAGCAAATTTGAACGATTGGAGTTTTTTAGTTTAAACTGGTATTGTATTTCCGTCATGTTTACAAACCTAAGCTTGTTTGGAAGTAAGAAATCCTACAATTTGTGTGGGGAATGAATGCTACAAGTAGGTGTTGACAAATCAGGATTTTTGCTTTGAGGAAAACTCACCAAATTAATTTTTTTTTACCATTTATGGGGAATGTGAAGGCTGAATAAAACTATCATTTCTAAATTTTACTTAAAACAAAGTATGTCTTCTTTCAATCAAAGATTTTCAACAAACGAGAAATATTCAGTACTAGTGGTACCCACACGGCTTTGCCAGTAATAGAAAAATTAAAAGATCTTTTGGTTCGCCTGTATATTTACAAATAATATATGGTGAATTTTCTCGCCAGTTGATTTGTACCCATGTTATGATAATTTCGTATCTTGCCAACTGGCTTGTGCCCATGTTACGGTTCCACGTTATGATAATTTCGTAATTTACTCATTCATCTTACGAAAATTTTGTTCTAAAAATTGGAATAGAAAAAGAACCACATCGAATTTTCGAAAAATCGCTTCGAGGTGCACATCCCCGTGCTACAAACTAACTTTGCCAAATTTCATGAAAATCGGCCGAATGGTCTATGTGCTATGCCCGTCACAGAGATCCTGACAGACAGTGGAACTTTCAGCCTTATTATTAGTAAAGATTTTTTAAGTTTGCTGATACAGTGAAACCTGTGTAAGTTGACCACCTGCGGTGCACTACTTTAATGGTCAACTTACAGAGTTTGATTTATATGATAAGGGCTAATTCCGTGCATGAAAAAAGCGGTCAACTTAAGACAGGTGGTAAACTTACAAGGGTGGTCAACTTCACAGGTTTTACTGTACCTACTTTTAGTTATTCTCTTAGGTGTTTTGTTAGGTACTTGGTGCTTAGTTAGGTTCTTTCATACATAATTTTCATCATGTTCACCAACAATTCCATCAATGTTAAACTTAATTTTTATTATTATTTTCATACTTTAGCTGAATTAAATTTTGAACTTCCATATGAGGCAGTGAGATTGCAAAACTCCGTAGCTCTGCCAAAAAATGTTATTTTGCTCCGCATTTCACAGTCGAGCGTTCAAAAGCATGAGGCATGACATAGTGCTTAAAACTGTCCTATTAAGTAAAAAATAATTATTTTTATGCTAGTGTTTAAAATGATTATTATAGCTCAAAAATAATTTTAGATAAGTGTTTTTGAGATTTAAAGTTAGTTTTTTGTTGAATTTTCTGCAAAATACCAAGTTGCTCCTCAAATTAACCACAGATCAGGGTTGAGTTTTGGACTGTGAAAAACCGGTTTCGGACAGAACAGGTGGTTTTTACATCCAAAAGTACCCTAATCTGTCAAAGTATGCTAAAGCTAAAAGTGTAATCAAATCAACTCATATTTACTGCAATTTTAATAATGCATAAATAATAAGTTTTAATTAATGAGTATTAGTATTTTCTCTGAAAGGTTCATTAATAAATAGTTTACTTAAACAAATTGCCCATAACTCTATTATGCAAAAACTTTCTTAGTAACAGTTGGTAGAGTTATGAAAAGAAATTCACTGCACCACCAAGACAACTAGTTTCAGTTCCATTTATAACTCAGAAAAATGTTATTAAATGTAATTTTTTGGTGGAAAAAAAAATTTTTTAATGGTTTTTGCGTTCAAGTTTTACATGATATTTTAACATTTTTTTTTTACGATAGATTAAAGAATAATAAATTGATTAAATACATTCACAAAAATTTTACAACTTGTGCATTTTTTTAAAATTCATATTTTAATATAATATACATTCTGTAACTATTTATTGCATTTCAGTCAATTATTGAACTATATTTTGAACACTTTCTTTTACACACGTGCATAAATGCCAAAAAGTTTGGTTACTATTATGAAACAAAAAAAATGCGTACAATTTGGAATGTTTAATGATAAATTCAACTACTATGTAACTAGATTAGAATTAGCTGTATCATTCAGTTACATATATTTTTATACTTGAATGTTCACCATTGAATGAATATTCAATATAAAACATAACTTTGATGCATTTTGTTCTGTTTTTGATATTTTCTCACAAAATAGTTTCTTAAATGTAGTTTTGGACAGGACGGTAAAAACCGTGGTTTTTACTGTTGTGTCCAAAATCTTGCCAACCCTGCTACAGATGCTTGTCAAATTGTTTCTCCAAGGTTGGCAACCCAAACCCTGGAAGGTGCTGCTGTACAGCATGACTTTAAAAAAAAATCAATGTTAGTCCACTTAGGACGTTATCTTTAAAGTCATTTTATTCAAAACTTGCATATGTCCACTTACATCCCTTCACTTCTCACTGCTTCATTTGATGTACTTCTAAAAGAAGCTTCGCACTGTTTATATTTGCTATCATCTGAAAAATTATATTTTGATACTGGGATTTTAAACTATTCATATTAGCTTGTTCATTCTATTAGAAGGCTTAATCTGCTTTGCGCCCAGAGTTTGGGGATCTGTAAATCAGTTCATGATCTTGTAAAAATGATCACTTATGTTAATGCCACAGGACCATAATGTTTTAACGGGTCTAGTTTGCATTTCAGTGCTGGCGATTATTTTTGCATTAAATAGTTTTGAGAATACAAGGCTAATTTTTCTTTTAAAACATGTTTCAAAGGTGAAAATGTCTCCAAAAGTAATAAAACTTACCAGCAAAGATTCTTCATTTTTAATAGAAGTAAAAAGCAGAAATTGTGTGGTAACAAAAGCTCTCCATTGAAAAAAAATTTGAAAATAAATGCAAATATAACATTAAAAATATATTTCTCTTTAAGTTAACATTAGCAATTGGTGGTTTTCAAGTAGCCCCTTTAATGCGAGTAGGGTTCATAACTGGGGAACTATAGTTTATGCCTGTCTTTAAGACTACTGTTAGCAGAATTCTTTAATGAAAGTAAAACTAATAATTTTTCTACAATGCTTTTTTTTATTTTAGGACACAAAGACCTGAAGAAAAGTGTGAAGAATTGATGTATTATAATATGCTGTAAATACTGTTGGACAATTTGTTTGTAATTATTGTTAATAAACAATCTGTATTGATTTATTATAACTGTCTTTTTAAATTTTTTATTTTGTGTTTGCTGAGAATAGGGTTACCACAAAACTGAAAAGTCTCCGTAGAGTAAAAGTTTATTTAATTGATGCTTGTGCCATATTTGTATATCATAGAACAAAAAACGTCCAAAAAATAATTTACTAGTAATTTTTTCTCCATATAATTTAGTTTGAATTGTACATTTTAACAAGTATATTTTATTAAAATAATAGCAAAAATTAACATTTCTGGAGAAGTCTACTGTATCAATTCAATGTTATTCAGTACAACTTGTACAATTTGACCTATACCTTACTTCCTGTGCTCAAATTTGTTAGAAGGTCGCTATGAGACCGTGAACTAAATGCCAGTTCAATATCCAAAACAAATTAATTTATTTAATAATAATATAATGTTACGTTGAATTTGGGATTTGTTTTGTGTTCATCTGCTTGATAATCAACCGTTCATCATAAAATTAAATGAATGTATGATCACAGATTAGCAAACTTTTTACGCCTGAATCAGATCCTACATAGTAAATAATAAGGTTAAAAAAAAAAGTCTTCAAATTTACTTGCAAATTGGGTTTAAATTAACATTCACCTGTATATAATTAACATTGTTTTTACAGCATTTGATGAATGCATGAGAATTTTTGTTAAAGAAAAATGAAATGCCCTATTCAAATTTTAATTGGTAAATAAAGCTAGTACAGTGAAACCTGTATAAGTTGACCACCTGCGGTGCATTACTTTAGTTGTCAACTTAAACAAGTGTCAACTTACAAAGGTAGATTTATATGAAAAGGGCCAATTCCGTGCCTGATAAAAGCAGTCAACTTAGACAGGTGGTCAACTTCACAGGTTTTAGTGTATTACATTGTGTAAATTGGGATATAAAATTTTGAAAAGGTTTTAATCCTTCATTAAAAAACAAGTGAGAATTTGTTTAGAGAAAAACTAAAATTAGCAGTAGTTTTACTTTGCATTATAATTTGCAAATTTTCTGAAAACATAAAAGTTTTGTTGTATCAAATTTTCATGAATCAGATCAAAGGTACTGTTAACTTATTGCAAACTATTACAAACTTCTCTTGGGTGCATAACATAAATATTCATTGTTTAATTTAATTATATTTTTATAGGTGTAAAATATTTTTCTACAGTTATTGCTAAAAACTAAAATAATTGTTTGCTAGAAATACTACTAATTTTGAGACCTGATTTTTTTTCAAAGGAGTGTAGTATTATAAATTCAAATTTTTAATACAATAAAGTTTGTTCGATTAAAAATATTTCTGCAATGAATACAATAAAAGTATGTTCTAGTTTGCAGTGGGTTCACAATAGTTTTTGTTAAAGATGGCTACTTATTCACTAATTCGTTGAAAATTTGGTATAACAAACATTTCTATTAGTTTGCTGAAAATTTTCAGAATTTGGTGCACCTAAGCAAATTTGCAATGAACCTGCAACAGTTTGATATGACTTACAGGACAAACTTGCTGCAAGTTCAGTTCGTGGGGACTACAAGGCTTGCATCAGACTTGCAGACTTGTCCCATCCATTTTGATGCAGGTTTGCAGAATTGCAAAGCAAGTTTGCTGCAAGCAAAAAAATGCTATGCAAATTTGATACGAACTGGTAGCAAATTTGATATGACAAAGCTCAGTTTGAAGCAAACTTGTCACAGCAAAGCTTCAGTTGCTTTGAACTTGCAGCAAGTTTGATACCACAAAAATGACTTTCCTACTGGTTTGCAACAAACTTGCAGCAAACTTGATAAGACTTGCAGGACAAACTTGCTGCAAGTTCACTTCGTGGGGAAAGCAAGGCTTGCATAAGCTTGCATCTTGTTTGCATCTGACTTGCAGACTTGTCTCATCCAATTTGATGCAAGTTTGCAGAATTACAAAGCAAATTTGTTGCAAGTTTGCTGCAAGCAAAAAATGCTATCTGGGACTGCATGAAATCAAGGTCTAGGCAAGATGATCTTGCTTTTGTAATATTGCATACATATTGATATGACAGGAAAATGTCAGGATACATTGACATGACAGTATGAAATCAGCACGTTTGCAAGGTATTTTATCTATTTATTTATTTGTATTATTTTCACTTTAAACTTCATTCATTGAATTAAATTTCATTCTTTAATTATTTCTGTTATTCTTCAAGATAGTTTTCTAGCCTAAGAATATTTCCTTAAAGCTGACATCTGATCGGAAATTCATATAAAGGTATTAATAGTACTCGCAATTTAATTTAAAAAATGAAAGTTTCTTCGTTTTGGGTAATACTTGACTTATTTTTTAATTCATGCTTCTAATTGTATTATAAAGACATAAAATGTCTAGTTAGGAATAATTGCGGAAGTTTTTATAACACATTTAAGAGTAAAGAAAGCAAAATAATAAATAAGTAAATAAATACAATAAAGTACATTTCCAAATGGATGTCAGCATTGAAAATATCCCATGGACAAAACACATGAATTTATCTTAAAGAATAACATAAATAACCATTGAATAAAATTAATCTTACTCATGAGATTGAAGTGATAATACAAAATTCTGGGCTTCATGTCCTTTGTTTCAAAGTCTAGGGACGAAAAAAGTTATTTTCGACCATTTCTAACATTGATCGCACATCGTCTGCGATATGACTTGTTTCGTACTATATTAATAAACAAATGCAATTATCACTCATTCATAAGTTATTCCTAAAACAATACTATTCCACACTAATAATTAAGCAACCAACTTAACGAAGCCTAAAGAACGCAACGCCAACGCCACGTGCAGCTCCTCTGAACCGACTGAATCGCAGGATAAAGGGAGGGAGATGTGCCAGCAATGCTCGGGACGCTGGGTAGAAAGAACTGTGCGCATGCGCAAGTATCAACGAAGGTCCACCTGTTCTATTGTGAACTAATTACCTTGACGGCGACAGCATGAAATCAATACATCTTGACGGCGTCAACATGTATGCAATGTTGTTATTGTAAGGTAATATCAATATTGATATTTTAAGATGAATGCAATGTTGCATACGTGTTGTTATTGTAATATTGCTTTTTAATCTTTATGCAAGATTTATGCAGTATGAAACACGTCAATATTGACGCCGTCAGTATAATATCAAGATCTGTCAAGGTTGTTGCAAGAAATTTTGCTAGTAGGGAGA